>NC_051140.1:11325263-11523810 GCF_014839805.1 Manduca sexta
TTTGTAAAAGGTTTATTCCCCATTTCTGTCATCTATGCTTTTATCTTTGAATACCTGGAAAATAAAATAAGATTTTATTAATATAACATTAGGACTTGAATTAATTTCTATCGCCAGCACAATAAGTATGCGAAACCAGTTTTTATTTAAAGTTTATAGATACGAAAAGGTGTCTAAAATACTTAATCTTGTCTGATTTTCACAACACTGAATCTGTTAATGTATTTGTTAGCGTAACTAGCAATTTTATTTAGGCAACGACTCAAATATTGTTATGTGAAATTATTTCGGCCTGCCCAAAAAAATAAAGCAATTCTTTAAACGAACCTAATAAATATCCACCTATCTAATTTAGGCTATTGATAACATACTTAGAAAACCTTATAATCTGTTGCAACCAATCTTTAATAAAGTCTCTTTCATATCAACTACAGTATTAACTTCGCTATTACTATATTAACATAACAGCGCTTTTCATGGCATGATAAGCTTTGTTATATTCCTCGGGATCGCGAAGTTCTTTTAAATAAGGTTGGTAAGCCTTCTTCCTCGTTGGCTAACATTGGAATAAAATAGTATTTGTTTACCTTCAGCGATATTTCTAATGACTATGGGAAATGCAATTTAATTAATTATGAAAAAATGCTTAGAGACTTGAGGATAAACAACAAAAAAATTTCATATTACTAAAAATGTTTTGAACTCTTTCGTAAGAGTGTAAATTAAAATATCTCCTTATATTCACGGAAAAGAAATAGTCAAGTAAAGAGCCTAAACACAAAACATTTTTTTCAATTATCTTTTATTTTTTGTCCCTTCAAATAATTTAACTTTGACACAGAAGAAAAATATTTTACAATTACCTGACAGTTTTTTTCAATGATCTCTATTTTTTGTCCCTTTAAATAGTTTTATCTTTGTCACAGTAGTAAAATATTTTACAATTACACGATAGTTTTAACATCTATATTCAGGCCAATTAAGGTAGGATCTTTAAATTGAAGGTTATAACTTGAGCGGGTTAACATGCAACAGAATGTTTCTCATGCCGTGAGGATTGAATGGATTGGCCCAATTGACCTGGAAACGAACATTGTTTACATTTGTAACCTGAATGTGATGGAATGTTTGAAAACTGAGGACCCTTAAGCTATCTTAAGGGTCCTCGGTTTTCAAACATTCCATCATATTCAGCTATATATCGCTTAATATCTATGAAATATGTGTTGTATAAGTTTCCAAGAAAAAAAAACAAATACTAGCTTTAGCCTGCAGCTCCGTCGGTGCGAATAAGATTTTCTGGAATAGTATTTCCAGGGATAAAATGTAGCCTATAGCAATGAGGAGTAATGTAGCTTCCTATTAGAGGATGAAAAATTTAAATCGGTTTAATAATTCCTGAGGATAGCCCGTTAAAATTAGTATAGATTTGAGGTGATCCATTTATCTAGTAATGAATCACAGTAAACAGAGATAATGAGATAGGATATTTTTTTTTATATACATATTTATGACCAATACATATCAAGATCTTAAGATTAAACTGCAATTAACCGCTTACCGAACACCAACTCACCCACTGCGAATTAATGTTAAATGTAATAATAGATTATATTGTTAGATGTGTTTTGGCCAAGTGCAGTAAACTTACATTAAATTTATAAATAAATAATGAAAACATCATAAGGCATAGTCATCGTTTATTTCGAAGACGATATAACATTATGCGTCTCGTTGCCTTGGTTTTCTGTGACAATTTACTAAGCACTATTTATGTCTATGCTGTATAACTGAAATGCCTAAGTTTTCCTAAAAAGACCTTCAAATCTGTTACTACTAGGTACATATTCAGTTTTGTATCATTTGTCTAAGACTCTTTTTTATCACAAAAAATTGGCATTTTAACAGAAAATTCATTTTACGAAAAATTTTCAATTTAAGTATATTTTTGTTTTTCATGCTTTTGTGAAAACAATTATATTGTATTGTATTTCTGAATAATTTTCGTTCGAAATACCTGGTGTTACGTGTTGATTTTATTGTTAAAAGAAGTAAAAATAATGGAAAAGCTTTTCCTTACCGTTCCATTTAGGTTTCCCTCTCCTATATTATTTAAAAAGTAGAACTATACAAAACTCTCCTAGCATAAGTCTTGTTAATGGGCAGCGTATGGAATTATTATTTGCATAAAGTCATTTGTTTTCATGTTACTTGCGTCATTAATAATAAAAATGCAGTCTGTATTATACAAAACATAAGTTTTAAAATCATTTGTATATTCATGTACAATGTACCTACCTACATAATATTATGTTGGAGATACGCTTATAGGTACATATACATATAATAAATAAGCAAAAACCGGTGTGTCTGTACATAAAAAAAGAGAACGACTATAGAAGAGTAATAGAAGACATACCAGCAATTTTGAATTTGTTTCTGTTTGCCTATAAGAGCACATCTTCGACGTTACTGAACGGATGTTCAAGTATTTTTTACAGGTGGACAGAGTATAATTGGCAGGGGAATATAAGCTTTGTTCATTAAATTGAATATAGGAGAAAAAAGTTATCGTCATTTTAAGATATTTGCAATTTAATTCAAACCTTTTTAGGGTTTAAATCCACATTAGATTAAAATCCACGCAGACGAAATTGTAGGCTTGGCTAGTTTTAATAAATAGGGAAGAAAATAATATTATACATTGCCATAACAAGTACTCCAATCATTTCATTTTATAATCGCAGAATAGCTAGAACAACAAAATAATTACTAGGTAATGATATAATATGGTTTAAATTCCTCTGAATTACATAATATACAGGTAACAATAGGAATGAAATATATGAAGTTGTGATAATCGAATCGTCTTTCTTATGGTCGGGGACTTAAAGCATAAAGGTTTTTGCAGGAGAGATTAAACCCGTAGTTAGAAATAGTTTTGATTAATATTCCTTGCAGACAGACATTAAAGATGATGGGATTTAATGTTTTATTCCAAGAATTTTAAGTAATCTACACAGTGACTATATTAAAAGACGCTTGGGCGGTCTATCAATAGTGAATTTACTTTAATTTATTGGTATAGTTCAAGACCCAGTGGTTTTTCTTCTTTTGTTGGTTATTCTTATCTAGATTATTGTTAAGGAGTCTGCTCACTACACCGTTTCATATTATTATTTGTAAGTACTGGATATAATAAGACTTAACATCTCACGTCTCAGGATAGCGAGCGCAGTGGAATACCAAACAATACTTTGTAATTCACGGCATTAGATGATGTTTCTACTGTTTATAGGCGGTTGTATCACTTACCGTCAGAACCGGCGAACGGCAAGCTCGGCACGTCATTCAAAGCAATAAAAAAAATATTATAAAAAGTATGAGTAGTCTCATACTTTTAGCATAGTTGCCTACTAGACCCTTACAGGTTTGAGTCCAAAGAGAATTATTTTGCCTGACTCTTTCCTAGCACAGTCATAGTATGAAACGGTGTAGTGACCAGACTTTTTACTTGAAACGTGAGATTATGAAAAATAAATTTATTTAACGTATTACAATATGCTATTGTACAGAGGTTGGGTTATGTTGTGTATGTAACAATTTTAAATATATAAACTAGTAATTATTTGTCTCAAATTTAAAAATCTTTTAATAGAAAATATAAAGTACCATATCCATAAGAGCGACAATAGCTTATCACCACGTACTTTCCTCACTGCATAACAAATGGTATAGCAGAGGTCCTGATCGAAATCGATTGCCTCTCACAACGCCTATAGGCGATACATCGTCTGATACAATCAAGATTTACTTCCACAAGATTGGGCGACAAGATGCACACGGTTTTATTACCATCTCCGGCTCATTTATCCACGATACATAGTAAATCGCTAGGTTTGCATATAGCATTGTATTAGACACTGTTATAAACTTTGATAGCTTTGCCAGTTCTGCACGCAGTCTCACAATGCTAAAAGTTGGACGTTAGCAGACGCAATCTCGGAAACATGGCACGGTGCTGCCTCGGTAATTTGTCACCTGCTGGCTTCTGAAATTATCTTTGTTTTGCTCAAGTTCATATCTAGCTGATTGTATTAATTTGTATAAGAAAATTTTCTCGAAGATGCAGCTGAATAGGTTTTTATGATCAAGTGTTGACAGTTGAAACAGGTAAGGTATAATTGTTGAACGCGCTGATTTCTCGTCCATGGTCCAGAGATATAAAGTAGGTATGATTTTGCCACAATCTGATATCGCGATAGGTGCAAACTCTCAAGAAGAGCATTTCACAAGTTCATTATCTGGAAACAGAATCTTACAGACAAAATAGTATTAGAACAGTAAGATAATTAAAATTAATGTGGACTCACGATCGTACTTAATATACGATCCCAATCCTTATCTTCGATTCGATCCCGCAAATGAAGCAATCAAAATAATTCGTTTATATGCATGTCAAAACACTTTGTTCTAATTGGCCCATTTTCGAGATGGATTTATAAAAGCGATTGGGATTATTTATAGAATATGGTCTTAAGATATTTCTTTTAATAGGACGTTACGAAACGTAACGTACTATTCAGATGGTAGAAAAAAATAAACAAATAAAGACTAAAATGTTTAGCAGCCCTAATCTGCAATCGTGCCATAAGAAGTTTTCAAGACAAACAAATATAAAAGAGATTCTCGCGTGTTTACTATTCATCAATCATCCAAGTGTATGGCCTATTACTGTTGTATTTTTTTAAATAATGCCCTGTACTAATAATAAAAGTTACAAATTGTAATCACATTAGCTGATTGTAGAACTTAATTTGCGTAGATTGTAAGTCTGATTTAGGGTTCATGAGTCTCAACGTTTTATTTAAAAAAATATACCTCTAAAACATCAAGATACTTATACCGAATTTAGATAAAATTCTGAACATTTTTGCGAAAAGTAAAATGGAAACTTCAATGCAATTTTTGTAATGTAAAAATAAATTTGTTTTCTATATTGCTGCTTAAATTTGCGTAACATGTAATAAAATAATATATTGTAATAAATGGAATAATATTAAAAATCACATTAAAAGTGAAAAATTATTAGCATTATTCCAAGTAAACCTATTTTAAAAAAATTATTAAGATATCCTTTGTAAAGAAATGGAATATGGAGAAAGGAGATGAAACAATTGTTGACGCACGAAAAACAAAAGAACAATTTGGAACTTTTCAAAACGGACGTTATTCAAAAGGAAATTTTTACCTGGTGTTGTGAAAGTTATGGCGAGGCCTTTCAGCTCGATATTGTTGAAAACGTTTATGCTTGGTCAAATTAAATGTTTTTTTTTTTCTGTTCTTACAAGTTGATATTTGTTAAACAAACAAAAGTGTTCTATGGTTTCTACCGCCACGTGTTATTTAATGGTCATTTTTCCTTACATCCATTCCTAAGCAGCAGGGGGCAAAAGATTATTGATGCAAATTTAGGATGATGCTATTAACCTTTTTTTTTTGTTTTCGCGGAATCTCGATATTGCTACCGTCACTTGGAAAGGAAGTGAACGGTTATGTGTGTTTTACCGGTCTTACGGCCCAATGTCGACACTCGGGAGTATAGCATCATCCGAGTTAGCATTGGAGCGAGTCCCTAACCCCTATATATCCCACACATGCATACCAACCAAAAGTATTACTCGGATACAAACTATGTTCTGAAGCGTCTTAATAAACGTCTCATAAAGGGTATTTACATATTACTCTCTGTATAAAATACATTCTTAACACAATTGATTGCCTTTGACTGAATCTACATACTTTTAACGGTAATACGCCATCTAAATAAAATGTGATCTTATAAATAGATATTGTGTTTCGACAAATTTAAATTCACGATGGAATTACAAAAACTATATAAGTACCTAATAACAACTAATATTTCTATCATCGTGATTCGACAAAAACACGGATTCGAGATTTCGAAGCGTTTCGTTTGTTCTAAGGTAGGCTACCTAACAATATTATAAATATACGATAGGTAGTTTTATGACAATTTAACGCCTCGTTCTTTATTTCGGAACAGTCACTGATGTTTTTATTCGAGGAAAGCTGGTTATAATTATAGATATATCTTCCAATTTCAATGTTTTAATCTACGATATCTATATGAAAGGATAAATTTAAAGAAAAGTATAAAGGTAGTTTCAACGGATAGTTACTTTTTCCCTACTATCCACGATCTAGAATCGTATGTACTTTCGACGTCAAGATATAATTTTTTTGGTTAATTTGTTATTGGTTTATTGTTTATGATGCCTACTTAAACAATATGAACTATTTAGATAAAATTACTAACCTATAATTATTTTTGCTCTTCAGCAACGTCGGGGATATAGCTCAGTGGTAGAGCATTCGACTGCAGATCGAGAGGTCCCCGGTTCAAACCCGGGTGTCCCCTAGATATACGTTTTTTCTCATTTTTGCTATTAATAATTATGTATATTATAATTTACTTACTGTCATTTAGATCTATACAAAGAAAGAGAAAATAAAATATATAATAATAATATTTCATTTTCCTAAAACAACAATAATAACTGCAGAATATAGAGTTTTAAATAAGAGCCGTGTGACATGCAGGTAATACATTTTTATATGACCATCTCTTCGACCAATTTTATTTCACCTGCGGTCCTTAAAACTATTGCAAGTAGCTCTAAATTAAAAAATCTCACTAAATCTAAAGAAAGTTTTCTTAATTTGCTTCAGGTGTTATTTACAAAATAAATTAGTTAAATTATATTTTTATAAAAAAGCGTAAAACTTTTCACTGATTCCAAAGGAACTATTCGTCTCCCTTTTTATGTGGAAGAGGCGAAAGCATTATTTCAAGATCGTTGCATGTACCACTCTATAGTCTCTTGTTAACCTTATGCGAGAGTGTGTATGTATGAATTAATTCTTTTGTTTTTGGAGCCCTAACCTGTTCTTCTTACAGATGGTTACACTTAAGTGAGTAGCGACATTGCCCACAAAGCTATTTAAGACGTAATAACATAGAGCTATCTTCGCCTATAGTTTAGTATATTTCTGTTTTCAGAAATGGCATGTAATGATACTAATACAGATATTTCTATCATAGTATTATTTTACGTTATATACCTATAAAGCCCTGATAATATTTAACAGCGTATTTATTCAAATGGTGAAATGCGGGTGTAGTACCGCCTGCCCTTAAAAAGGAAAAGGCGTGATGTTATGTGTGTATGTATGATTAGCGTGAAAAGTAACTGGGCAAATTCTTAACTTCAAATCGCTTATACACATTAAGTATCATTATATTTTGTTTGTGTAATGTAAAGTAAATCCCTTTTATTTAATTTCTTTAACTTTTGAGAACTGAAATTTTGAATACATTCTGTTATTTTCACGGCTGCCTACATATTATGTATTTCTTAATATTAAAGTTTTGACCTTTAGAGTAATAATAACGATAAAAATAATTATAATTCAAGTTGCAGATTAATAAAATCATCTACAAATTGTATTGAAAATTACTATGCATTATGTTTAAAGTCATTTTCCACGTTAAAACAACACGTAGTCAAGAACTATTCGAAGAATGGTCGGTAAGTTAGAGCCGTAGTACGCAATAAGGTAACATAGCCGTTTTAGCAAATGTCCCGTGACGAGAGCGCGTCCGCATTTCGGTGGCCATTACGGAAAGATTAATGACGTCATCTTGTCTCCACCCGAAACACAATCACCGCTGCGATTGTGAGCCGCGTCTGTTGCCGAGACCAAATTAAACCCCTTATCAACTGAATAGTGCGTACTTTGTAATTAAGCAATCCAAATACCAATGCTTTTATTTTATGGTGAAAAATTGCAAAAAGTATAAAGCGCGTAAGTGTGCCCTTTGCCATTTAAAATTAGTGTTTTGTATTAATTATTATTGGGTTATAATAGACGTACGAGAACTAGTAACTTTATTATTTATTCGAATCGACATGTTTGTGGAAGTTCTATATTAATCTCCTTAATTGACTATTAAAGCATTACAGTTGTCAGTGAACGGATTTTGTTTCCAATAGCGTTTAGGTTTACTAAATACAATACAACCATTCGATAGAAATAAAAGGATAATTGTTGAACAAATGAATTCCACGGTTTCACTGCCACCAATTCAATAAAATGCTTTGAGCCCATATACACTAAATTCATTCGGTGTCAGTACTCCACGTGAAACAAAAACAAAACATTCGATCCGAACTACACTCGGCCGTTCTGTGGAAATAATATCCATTGTGCTAAGCCATGGGCAATATTTTTACGCTCCGATGAAACAATAAAAGACTTTATTGGTTGTTCATACAATCAGTGCCGCAGTAAATGCAATCTGTCCGCCCGATTGCACCCGACTTAATTAAATTATATATTAATAATTAATTGTGTAATATCCAGAATATCATGATATTTGTGTAACATTACGAGTCGTCGAGTGTTTGTTAATGTTAATTGACATTATTGCAATATTCGTAATATTCCCACAACTATATAAATTAAATACGAAAACTTATGTACAATTGTAATATCTGACGAAAACTCAGGTGTCATCGGCGTTATGCCATAGAGATTGGTAAGTTGAAAAAATCGTTTACACAGGAAATAATACATAGTAAGTTATTAAAGTATTCATTTAATTTTTTTAATATTGATTTAATAAAATAATATGTAAATAAATTTAAGTGACATTAAAACATAATTTATTTTTATATGCGGCAGAATTCAATCGAATTGACCTGTTAAGTACCGAAGGCGATGACAGCTTTACTTTAGCATTTCTTGTGGTCGGTAAGTATTTTTACTCTGCTTAACCGAATTTCTTTTTAAATTTCTAGCAAAAATCCAGAATTCGCCTCGGATTGTGGATGTCTTTGTATGTTAGTGGTTTTGTGCATATGTACTATCAGGTGACATACCTTAAAATAACTTAATTCCCTTCTATTATGAAGAAGATTTATTTGAAATAAAACTAGCTATATTCAGTCGTTAGTAACGAAAAAAATAAAAAAACATAAATGAACGTGATGAATAGGCTAGAAAAAAGTACACAACGAAAAAAAGATTTCGCACAAAATTAAAACCTTAGTAAAGAGATAATAAAATTGCATTTATATGACCCGCGAAAGTGTTTAAAGCAGTCTAGAGATCCGTTCATAAATACCGTTGTCAAATAAATCCAAGGAAGTAGAGACATTAAGACGGACGTGAGTGTCGGCGTTGGATTTAAACCGAATAATAAGTTAAAAGCAACGATGCTTCGTTTAGATTAGATCATCCTCTGTGACTTGTATGCGATATGGCTTAAGATAATTTCTTTCATTACCTTTTTTAATTTATCAGTCTTTATAGATATTATAAGCCTCTATGCTTTAAGCTGAAAATGCTAAATGTAAACAAGTATTTCCCCCTTTTCAATTACTTAACTACCTTTACTCTATTCGGGGTAATTGACAGGTCCCAAACACGACAATCTATTAAATGTAAAGAATTGTTTAGGTGTATCCTTTTCTAAAAATAATATGTGTAATGATAAATCAAGTATCTGTACAAAATTCCGTGACTGGACTTTTAGGTCAACTGAAGGAAATGGAATATTTATACTGAAATAAAATTCTTCACATCATTATCGTTTTACGTACTGCTATACCTATATACACCATCGTTCGTTTCTGTATTCATGCAATAAAATCGTAGGTAACATTTTTTAGATAAACTCGACTGATGGATGCAGTGCACCAGATCACATTCAACTCTGTGCGTTTCATTCACGAAGCAATATTTCTATGCCAACGAAAAAAAACTATTTCAATGGAAAATAAACTTTACTCATTTGTAACTGTCACTAGAATGTTACCAAATTCAAAACTAATTACTAGAAAATAAAGTATATTTTTAAACTTATATTTTTAAATTTGGAATCACGATTAATATATTTCTAAATATATTTTTGGTGATTTTATTTTATCATTCTTTTAACATTATAACATTAAAATCCAATGTAACCACTTAGGCTATTTTTTTGCCGAAAAAGACCACTGTCTTGCCACTATAACTCTTGTTAAAAAATAACATGTATTTTTATGACATTGAGTAGTGAAAAGTTCAGCAAAGAATACTGAAGTCTTTGAAACCACCAAGAAATTAATCAACCAGAAATATGGCATGAAGTTGGAAATAAAAATTGTCGCCTTCCTGCATGGCAAAGCGAGACACAAAATAATGAACTAAGAAGGTAATTAAGCTCAAGCATAAGGAGTTTCACAATTAGAAAAGCCGGATGTAAAGCGCCATCGGGAAAGTTAAAGGGGCGTTATCATACAAGACATTAAACTTAAACACGTTCAGTTTTTTAAACTGAGCTTATGATATGTTTTAATAGTTGTTATTTTGGTGTTGTCTAAAAATACTAAGGACCTGTCTATCAGTTTCTGGGGAATACTATGCGGGACATAAATGTATAAGCCGACCAAATATAAAAGTCACACAATCAATGCCAACAAATACATTGTTGTAAAATAAGTACTAGACCTATATTAGCTCTTTAATGCGATAAATGACTAATGTAGTTTACTTAACTTTACTGGAGGTAGATCTCTCATATGTGAGAGTTCGCCTGGGCAGGTACCTCAGCAATGTACTAAGTGTAGATGGTTTTTAAACTCAATTTTTTGCCGCAAGAGCCGATACTACATAGGTTTTACTATAGTAAATTAAATTGCTCATATTCCCGATTTCGGGCAGTCCATAATCACGCACTTTAATTTTACGAGTTATAAAACCAATATTAGTAGCAACATTTTGAACCGTTCATGCTTTCGCCAATACCAGAAATAATTATAAAATTTCCGCTTTTCGCAATTTTACCGGGGAAATAGAGCCAGTTCCCCTCCAGCGGTTAGAAATATTTAAATATTCTGTTACTATTACAGACTCGTTAGGCATGTACCTGAAACTTTCCTTGGCGTGTAAATTTTAACAGAAATTCCTTTAAGTTAGTAAAACGGCTATTAAACGTCTTTATGAAAGCTTTTTACATTACGACATTTCGCAGAAGAAAAATAAAACGTTTGGAGATATCTTAGAGCTGAAGCCGGCGATCCCACGCTTCGGTACGCCTACATTATTAGAAACAAAGTAAGTTCTACCCTTGAAAATTCCGTCTAAGTTCAAATAGGACCGATGTGGATAGATTGGTCATTTTATAAAGAAATTGTTTGACAACGCCTCCGCTCTATTTTTAGAATGTTTAAGTAATTTTGCGGATTCTAAATCTGGTTTGCAGTTGGTTGACCTTAGGATTTGAAAATTTTATGGTAAAAGCAAAGTAATATTATCGGCTGATTTTCACATACCCCTTCTATACATATCACTCACTGGACTTTCTGAATATTATTTGTTACGTGTACGAATGATTGAAATTTAAACAATGATGCCTAGGTAAGTATTTCGGGTCTGACGAATCTGGTTATGTTTCAAATTATTAGTTTTGTAGCCATGAGTAATTTTAATCATAAAAAAATATTCAATTTTAAAACTAGATACTATATAATCAAATAAATCCTGAAGTTAGCAAGTTATCACAATCAAGACTATTTTAAAATTATTTTACTTTCGTTTTACTTGCATTTTGAGACGTGTTTTCTGCGTGAATACAGAATTTTATTCATGATTAATTCTACACAATGACAATAAACTAGCAGGCTTACTATTTTTAAGACCTAAATGACTTTAATACCCGCGTTGTCTTCTATCGGGATCTAAAAAATCTCATTCCTTACAATCTGGCCGTGTTCGTTGAAAAATATTTATAGCCTCCGCAATATTATTTGTCGGTAATAAGAAAACCATTCTCCTCTTAGCTCACTTGGGAATGATTTGATTTATAAGGGCATGTAAACAAATGTGGAACGTAGATACAGTCGCAGCACTGACTTTGCTTTGCCTAACAACGCCGCAGGAAATTATTATCTTCATCCGAGTATGCGTACTTGATACCCTGAACGTAGTACTGCCAAAATCTTAAGATAATTAATGTTTGTTGTTTATTTAGTTATAAAAAAGGACTTATTTTAATCAAACATAAGTCTGGTAGATATTCCACATGCGTCTTTTACCCAAACATAATTCTATTGGATATTCACAAGTCTAAGGCGATTTATCTGTTTTAGTAATCTATTAATTTAGTTCTACTGGTCTAAAAACTCTTGAATACATTACTAGTGATGAGCTTTGTGAATTATTGAACGATCCTTGGGATTCTTTGTAATTTTTTTATTTGAAAAAAGGAATTATTGTTCAGTTTGTAAGCATACTGGTTTCATATTAGGTAAAAGAAAAAAAAATACTATCATAGATAAGCATGAATGCCTTATTGCATTGCGCATGTTATTATGTCGACGCTAAGTAGTGTATACTTTTTACATGAAAATACTTACATATTAAAAGAGAACATTATTCTGTGCCCTACACTTAATTGCATTAATATATTATCTCCACTTGTCTCTGGCAAACGTATAAAAGAAGTAAAAAGTTCAAACAAAACATCGCAGTTTTATCCTACGATTAAACATGTACTGTAAGCAGCTTGGAAGTATTCTCTATTCTTACTTTGAATAAATAATGCGCGTAAAAGCTTCGAAACTGCGCTAATATTTTATCTCTCTCGGAGCATCCACTTCACTTGTAACCTCTAACTGTTTAATGTTGATAAATTAACCGCAGCAAAGAACTTGCAGGTTTATATTGAGACGTGTCATTATGTCGTCTTTTGTCTGCGTATCTGACATTTTTGTCTGCAATTCCTTTATGTCTCACTGTCTGCACCTTTCTCTTTCTCTATTTATAAGCTTTAATGTATAGCGTAATATGTTTAGTAGCCTAGAAATCCCAATTCGTAGTAAAAACAACTTTATGAAGTGCTGAAATACCCATATTTTAATGAAAAGATAATAAATTTGATTTATCTACGCACGACATACTTAATATTTGAATGGATCATCTTTTTTTTATATCATTTAATCTTCTTTAAATTAACTTGCTATGTTTAAATTGCGTCGTAATAGAAGAAACTTTCAAATCTTAATTTCGATACGAGTATCGTACGATATTACTGGGCAATCAACTTTCTCCCAACTCTTCTTCAAACTGCGTAAATGTTAAAACATTCAATTCTGCTTCTAGGTACGACTAATTTTACACACGGCTCTCACGACTGAGGGCTCGACAGTAAATTCTTGAGAATACATAAATATATAATATAGGTGCGCGCGTGACTCTGCCACTAGAATTTATAACATTCGTGTGTGGAGTTTTAAGCACATCAACTTAATTAATTCCTTTTTGAATATGAACTTCTCTTTATGAAGTTAATTTCGCATTTGTGCGATGCACAGCGCTTTTTTGGGACATGTATGAAGTGTTGAATAAGACGTTAATGCTTCAGTAGGAATTGTATTATAACTTGGAAGTAAAGGAATTTAAGTCCTTTTAGATTCTTAATCGCTTACGAAGCGCCTTACAGAAGACGTATTTAAGACAAATTTCAACAATTTATTAAATTCAATATTCCTATTACCGACTGTTTATGCACTGCCTGTTCCAAAAAGTCGACTAAGATGACCAAAAACTAGAAAGACATGTTAAAATGATTATAAAATAGGTCACAGATTACCATTTAAAAAGAATTTTTCTATCGATCGTATAGAAAAATATACAGCGCTAGATATTAAAAGAACATATACGGTGATCCGAAAGTCGCAGTCAGCCAACCTATATTGTGTCCGGAAGGGATTAATAGCGATGCGGATGAGCCTTTTATGACTTCCAACAATTGTGGGTAGCAGGTAGAGTACACTTGAATTATAGACGGTGTTCCTAAATACAGGCGTGATTAATGATTATAATACTGATGAAGTGGTGATTTAATACTAAATTTCATCTTATAATTATTCTGAGCCAAGCGAACTATGACGGATGGAATTTTTTTTTATATAATATGGGTACAGCAAAGCCCACTGCACACGATGGTAAATGGAGTGGGGTCCAATGGAATATCGACTGACGAGAGATGGTCACCTCAACATGCGACACAATTATGCCTGCCTGTTGGAACCGGATATACACAGGCTAATTCCGAAACGCAGTAGACTTACGTGGCCCATTATAGGGGTTTTTATACCTTGTATACGGCGGTCGCTATCCGTGCCAATATAAAAAATATCCTACCACGATCACCACCTTTATAGTACAACAAATAAAATGCAGCAAACCCCAGGCCGAACTAAGGGATATTGGGTTTTTCTAATCAGTCCGGAGTCTGGTATTTGTGCCTGATATGGCGATAGGCTCCCTTGTCACATCATTATCATATATAGCGAAAAGTGATTGCTTTGGTAGCACCTCTACCTACCCGTTTGGTAAGACAGGCATGATGTGTTGTATGATTTTTTTATTAGAGCTAAATTTTGTAACAATTATTTATTTATTTATTTATTTAGCACTTTATATACAAAAGTATACAGGCGGACTTAATGCCATAGGCATTCTCTACCAGTCAACCTTAAGGTGGTGCAGAGATAATCAAGGTAGGTGCATAAGAGGAAAATAAGAACAAAAACAAAATAATCAGGAATCAAATAATAATTAATAAATGTACGTATATACACATCAATAAATAAATACATAAGATAAATATTATAATATATATGTATAATAATAATATATATATATATATATATATATATACATGTAATATATAAAGAACTAAGGTGGTGTATAAGTGCTAGGGCCAACTTCATCAAGAACACTGATGCAACGTTATAAACAAAGAAATGTCTAGTAAGGGAGGAAAAGAGATGGAGGTAGTAACTGGCAATTAGGCTGCAAGCAAGCCATGATGACAGTCAGCAAAAATTTATAAGCTCTGAAAAATAAAAAAAGGTATGTAAACCAATAATTTTGCTTTCACAATCGAACGACTAAGTTTCTTAATTTTTGTATTGGAATGGAAGTACTAAACAGTATGGTTTGTTCCGAGAATGGAATATTCCCAACTGGCACGAATCTTAAGTCGCGAGTAACTATAAACTTATTATTTAATATTCAACTATAATTTTGAGTACAATATTATAGGGATAACATATAGGTACCATAGTATATAGGTAGTGTGGTAGAAGACTGAAAATGTAAGTTAATTTATTGTATGGTATGGGTATCACCTTCATAGGTGATTATACTCTCATGGGTAAAGGGGTATTTTGTGCAATACGAAACAAAACAAAAACTTCGATTGGATGTTCTCAGATTTGATACCCAGCTCTTGCTACACTGTGTTTGTTTCAAATGCGATTTGTCGGCGACCTAAACCTCCAAAGATGGTTGACGTTATGAAGACGGCTGATCGTAAAAATTGAGCCAAGATAAAGATAAGTAAAAGTAAAAGAAGAGAGACTAACTAGCTTTTGCTCGCAGCTCCGGCAGCGTGAACATTGTTTTTTCGGGATAAAAGCCCCGCTTTATGTTTGTCCAGGATAAAATGGCTCTTATGTGGTAAGTTAGAGCTCTAATTATTCATCGGTGAAAACTGCATTCTATTCCATGCAGTGGTTTTTGTGTGATTCGTGTACAAACATATAGACAGACAGACAAAAATTTAAATACTATTGTTTTGGCTTTTGTCGCTCTAATAAAGACCCCACATATTAATTTTCTTCAATATCTATAACTGGTATCGTCCTGTTACAATTTTATTATAAATACTAATTGCTCCGGACTTCGTCGGCCGAAAAGAGTTTTCTGGGACAAAAATTCCGCTATATATTATCCCGGGAAAAAAGTAGCCGATGTCGTTCCCAGGGCCTTAATCTATTTCCATACCAAGTTTTATTGAAATCCGTTGGGTAGTTTTTGAGTTTATCGCGTTCAGACAGCTAGAAGGATGCAGTAAGGGGATTTTGTTTTATATTTTTTATTTTTTTTAAGAGGAACGGTTGCGTCATTCATGATTGATGCGTAACTTTAACCATTTACGCAGTGCTAATGGTCTTAGCGTGATGTTATAAAACCTATAGCCTATCTCGATAAATGGGCTATCCAACACTAAAATATTTTTTCAATTCGAACCAGTAGTACCTGAGACTAGCGCGTTCAAACAAACAAACTCTTCCGTTTTATATAATAGTATAGATGTATAGATTATAATATTTAATTTCTTAACAATAAAATGTTGGTTTCTTATAAAACTAAAAAACTAGTTTCATTGTTTTTAAGAATTAATAAACAAAGCTATTCATTAATTAGAGATAGATGAAAATCTGGTATTGTTTTTAAGACCTTGTAAAAAGAGAAGTTATAGGCCTCGCTATACCAAAAGATTTTACTGAACTAGATCCAAACAGCCAAAATCATAACTTCTATTATTTAATTATAGCGATCATTGCTAACGCTTCGAGACATTTTTAAATTACCTTTTTACATTCAAAGAATATTTCATGGATTCTTTACATTGCACGCACGTCGTACGCCTAGCTGCCAGAGATAAATAAGTTAAGGAACCCGATATTTCACTCCAAACCAATATCGTAAGAGGCGCAAGAAAGAAAACGTTTAAAACTTCGCCCTCCTTGCCTCGTTGGTGTTCCGGAACGGGAGTCTAGGACTCGGTGAAATTTTTAATTTTATTCCTTTCACATCTCATTATAATATGTAATAAAAGAGTGCCATAAATTTTGACAAACATAAATTCTTTGAATGTCAACATTTCGTGCGTTTCAAAGGGTAGGTTAGCCTGACTTTTTATCATCACGTCGAAAGCTTTAAACATAAAAATACTCCAGACAATTTTTCAACAACGTAGACCCATGAATTTCAAATACGTTTTTACAGATAAGGGCCATTGTTGATATAAAATACGATTACGCAGCGTAGCCACGCGAGCGCAGCCATCCCCCACCGTAAAAATTACAATACAACAAAGCTCCTGGTACAAATCATGAAAATACAAAGTTTGTATTAATGACGGTACTTGCCTTTCATTTTTTACGATGAAAAATTCTTTTATTACTCCTTCCAAGTTTAATGCTCTGTAAAATCTTAGTTTGTATATTAAACCAATTACGACTGCTATAACAATACTCCATTGCTTTAAATAGCCTATACAATAATTGCCTTGCCATCATAAGTATTTCATCTGACTTCAGCCAAACGATTGACGAAAATATCAACACAAAGTGATCGATTCACACAATGATTTTTTAAGAAAAAGGTATAGATGCGTCATTAACTGTCTCCTAGTGGAATGCTAAAATTGAGTTACGTAGCACATTCGGCCTTAGTAACGTGTTAGCACAGATTGAAGTTTTTCATCTCATGAATGTTCCATAAAATTTCCTTTATGGTAATAATGAAAACGACGCTCTTCTACTTTCACATGCGATATTTTAGTTTGTTATATTAATATTAATAAGTTATTTTTGAAAGCCGCCGGCAGTACAGGTGTCGTATTTACATTTTATTTAAATATAATTGGATGAACCCAACATATAAATTAGCTCATAAATTACTTCTAGATTGTAACAATGAAAGTCACATAATGCATTCACTAACCAAAAGTGTTTATGACTGATACTAATAATAAATGTATACACAAATTCTAAAATTAACAAAACCTCAAGCATAGACGGCTTTCCGCAATCGCCATCTATTAAAGTAAGCATAATTAACGTGACATGTGCTAAGCACATGTTGAGGCTGAGTAATTGACCCCAAACAAAACAACGAGGAAACTTAGCGAAATTAACTCGGAAGCACCTGACGTGCGCGCGTCATGACTCTATTATAACTAAAGAATTAAGACGAATCCCGGGTATTCCAACTCGTAAGTCGAGTTGGGAACATTTGGCACCGGAGTAAAGCTTAACACGAAAATCTAAACGCTTTTATTATTTTAAGCCACCTCTCACGAATTACGACGTCTTTTGTCCGTGATACGCTATCCCAAGGATAATTTCCAGTGCTAAATAATTCATTTGTTGTTTAATAATATTTGAGACTTTATTCATTGCTTATATTCCCAGTATAATGGAGCTTTATTGTTGATTTTGATGAGTTGAGCTCAAGGTTTTGTTTTAATATTCTCTGTAAACAATAATGAAGGAGCATGGGGTAGTGCTTAGGGCGGGGTCTTCAAATATCACTTAACTGTGAATACCAGTTCGGTCTCCACCTATTCTGAGTCTTTTGAAATAACGGTTAAGGTATAATGAAATGCCAAGTTTAATAATGTCCATTCACATAATATAAATCTACAGAGAATTTGAACTCGCTAATCTCTCCAACTATCAGTGGGATTTGTAAAAACTTTCACTGTTAGTTAGTTAAAAGTATATTTTATCTCAACGGTAGTCATCCATACAGACGGATTCGTTAGCAAAGGCTATGTCTATTCTAATATATAAAGCTGAAGAGTTTGAACGCTATAATCTCAGGAACTTATAAACAGATTTTTTTCAGTAATAAGAAGCTACATTACTCCTGCTATAGGCTACTTTTTATTCTGGGAAAATATATAGCGGGACTTCTATCCCGGACAATTCCACACGGGCAATGCCGCGAGCAATATACAATAACGTCGAAGTTAACTTAATTCTTTCCTCATACAAGTCGTGATAAATTTATGACATTCCATATTGTGAAACGGCAAGGATCCTCACACAGTATTTCTAAGTTGTGGACATAAATCTGTCTTAACGGCCCAGTGGGACAGTGTTTGCACTTTATTGAGTTAAAGCATCCCGGTCTCCAGCGCCACGTAACAAGTGGAAAATAGCGTTATGGTTCCACAGGTGAAATATGATTACGCGGGTAAGGACTATTGGCTTTGTACATTTTGTACCGCAAAATATGAGCCTTTGAGCATTAGTATGGAATATGCTGACTGAGCGATATTTATATTTTTTAGGAGAAATGACCATTTAAATTTATTTTTTTTAAATTAAACTATTTTTTGGAATTTATAGAGGTTTTTATATTATAATTTTTTCCCGACGTTTCGATGGCTATCCAGCCTTCGTGGTCACGAACGGTCGCCCCCCTCCCTCCCCGTGACCACGAAGGCTGGAAAAAATAGTTTAATTTTGATGTCTGACATTCGCGTAAACATAGGAAATCATTATTTTCTTAAGTTAATTTCATTTAAAATACTGTTTAACGTGGCTGTTATTCTGCGTGCATGTATAGAATTACGGTCAAATATTATGAAAATGAATCAAGGATATGAATTCCAGAATATTTTTTCCAAATAAAATGAAAAGTAAAGACTTTCCATGCCATACCACAAGCCTTTGTTCCCGAAGCTTATCACAAATCACAAATGAATGGACCATTAGACGTTTTACCATCTTATAATCGAGTCGTGCAATGTAGAAGATGGAAAAAAAAATTCATTCAATGGAAATCCTAATTAATCCTTAAACGAAGAGACGCCGCTTGTCGATCTTTCACTTTAAAATATCAAAAAAGTTTAAACTGAAGCACCTGCTAAGTTATTAATATTATTAATCTCAGCATCGGACCTCGAAATCCGCTTGGTTTATATACAGTAAGTACATTTGATCAATCTCGTTCAAAATGCAATAGCTTACCAAGCGTATCGCATTTCCATGTTGCACTACTAATGATTATTACTTTATGATTTCAGCTAAGGGGAGACAGATCAGATGGAATTATTTATTCGAGGTTTAATATCTAAAAATTACATTGAAAAGCTTTTCACGTCTATACTGTATGTAAAACACATTATATTATGGAATGGGTTAGATAAAATCATTTAACTAGAGACAATTTTATTATGCTATATTTAAGGTAAGTAACATAGTGTAGCGGTTGTATGCGACTTACCGGTGTATTTTACTTGTATCTACGTATAGAATATAAGAGTCAGTTGCGCTAGACACTCTATGTACAACCGTTGAGTACAATAAACAAGTTATGTAACTCCGTGTTTCAAAGAATGGTCATCCCCGCGTACTCCATATAAAACCGATAGCAGGTGGTGCAGAATCTCTTGGATACCACATACCAGCGAACACAGCATCGGACGTCCATCTGGAAGGCAGACGACCTCATAACAGTCGCAGGAAATCATTGAGTTCAGACCGGTTCCAACAGGCTAGTCTAGATTGTTTTTAGAGGAGTCCTATGTTTAGTAGTGGACATCTTGTGTCTGGCGATGACGATGTTGATTTAATCATCTGGCATATAAGTGGTATCGAGAAAGGCGCCTTAAATGATGAAATACTCGTCCAAAATAATCCTAATAATATAACTCCTAATAGCATTAAAACGTAACTAAATTCCATGTTTACAATTGAATCTAAAAATAAAATAACGATGTTCTAACTGAGATGTTTTAGATTAAATAACCCAAACAAATGGACAATAATTCATTTGTTTGTGAAACGTTATGCATACTAATAACGTTTAATATAATTTACCTTATTTTGGAGTCACGCGAGTCCTTTATTAAAAAGTGAGAATACTAAAAAATCCTTGAAATTTATTTTTCTAAACGATTATGTAATAAATGGCTTAGATAATTCGAATATGAAATTGTAAAACTAAGTTTATTAGCGAAATATATTGTTTTGCTTCACCATGGGGCGTCCAGAAATTAGTCGAAACATTGTATTTTGTTTATGTTAATTTAATTGGTACTGTTTCCGGATATTTTAATTGTTGCTTTATTTACCTAGAGGTTTAGTAAGCTGTAAACCTGGTGAAGGACAAAATTCGTAACGAAGTGATCCATCAGATAACCCAAGTTGCCGACATAGCTCTGAAATTTTCTAGGTTGAAGTGGCAATGGACTGGCCACATATGTCGCAGGACAGATAACCGCTGGAGCAAGCGTGTTCTGGAGTGGAGACTGCGTGTGGTCAAATGCAGCGTGGGACGCCCTCTGACCAGATGGCGGGACGACTTACACAAGAGAGCCGGCAGAAGCTGGATGCATAAAGCAGATGGCCGGACTCTGTGGTGTACCTTGGGAGAGGACTATGTCACTAACAGCTGTGAATAAAGCAATTATTAACCAAGTAAGCAGAATGATCTCCATTTAATTTTATTCTTCCCCATATACAATGTAAAAGGTTAAAACAACTACAAACATTTAAAAAATAAACCTTGTAAGCAAACAAAAACTCTCCTCATTAACAACCCACGAAAAGTACTATAATTGTAGACCTTAACATGTAACACATTACAATTAGAAATGTTCACACATTTTCTAACTGCAATTATGCACAAACTAACAACTGTTTGGCGCAACGATATTTAAAGCCGCACAAATGCCATCGTGCTCCTTTTGCTTTATGTGAGTAGTTGAACTGTACGTGCATATACTTGAGTCTGACTTTCGGAGTATGCTGAACTTTAAATGAGATTCTTAGAATGTTTGTATGGGGACAGTTTACGGTTGTGCCGTTCCGTTTGTAACCAATTTAGGTTGTTTGTTTGATAACGTTTCGTTTATTTGATAATTAGAGCTCAAAATCTAGATAAAAGCGGCGATTGCGATAGCAGTGTTATCTCCATTTTCAAGGGATGCCCAACCTAGGATCAACAACACAGCGCTCTTAAAACAGTCGTCATGGTCCACCATGGTCGGCGGCTGCAGATAAGTGATGGTCTCCCTCTGCGAGTGCTTCAACTCGCGGAAGGAGAGTGTCCAGCAGCATCGTGAGCAGAACGATTCCACACATAGCTAAAGGAGACGAAGGAGGCACGAGTTGACGACTGACCGGCGCCTTGAGCCTTGCGGCTTGGGGGCATCTAGAGAATTCCGCCACGCCAGGAATACCGTGGCGGAATTCTCTAGATGCCCTTCTTCAGCCTTCATCGGTGGTAGCAGGGGACTACTACCACCGATGGAGGCCACCGCTAGTTTTGGTTGGTGTCCGCGTGCACGGCATATAATATAGGCTCGGATGCTATACTCCCGAGTGTCGACATTAGGCCGTAAGACTAGTAAAACCAACATAACTATTCCCTCCACCGCCCAAGTGACGGTAGCGATAAGGCGTTTTTTCGTTTTCGCATTCACCCTATTTTACAGTATACTTTTATTTTAATATTATTATGTAGACTATGTTATAATCATCGCGGAAAACCGTTTATAAATTTTCATTCATGAAAAATATTTCCGGATACAAAAGGAACTGTCTCTTTTGTTTCCGCACTGACTCTCAAAATATATGAGTATGTTTGTTCACTTTTCCATAGCCTGGAGTGCTATTTCTAATACTTATTACCATGTTTACTTACTTTACGTAGAATATTTTAAACAATGATTTGGGATATTATGAATCTTCCATTGTTGTTCAATAAGTCTGCAACGTTTTGTTAATTTATGTACTTGTTCGTGGGACATGGTATTAGGTTTACAGACAATGTAAAATAGAAGGTGGAACCTAAGACGTCCATTTCCAGGTATGCCAACAATTTAAATGTATTCTGTTAACAAACGCTGGGATTTTCATTACCAAATCTGGACTGGGAACTGGACTCACAATGTTACTTCTTCTTCGGCTGAATACGATGAAACAAATGAATTACATAATATTATTATAGGATGTACCAACAATATTAACAACCGCGGCAATGTGACCGCACTGCAGCTGATTAATAAGATGTGATTGATCGCCAGTGGACACAATTATGCCGGCCTGTTCGACACCGGATATGCCCATCATCAACAAGTATTACAGTATGTCAGACTTCATTTCACTGAATACATACTGTACTATCAGTAAGACATCCAACACTATATGGTAGACTGATATCCTTTGAATTCTATCAGTATCAAATATAACTGGAAATTAAAAACCACAGACATGAACACAACTCCGAAGCGAGGCTCAATAAACCCGCGCACCAACGTATGAATTTGTGATCCAGTAGTCGATCGACACGGGTTTTGTTGTAAAATTTCAGAAGATAAATCATACGAGTAGCCGTCAGACGTGTGGGCGGCGTATCAATCAAAACGCCACGACAAGCTATTTTCTGAACAACTGACACGTAAATAAAACTAATATTTTACACGTTATTTCCGATAAAAATATTACTCTGCCCGTAATGGCTTAGCTCAATCCTAACAAATTGGTTATTAAAAATATTGCGGATTTATCCACATAGTTCTCTATTAACTGAGATTTTACACGCCAGTTTGATGGTAGATGAAAACGCTATCCCTCTTTGTGCGCAAGATGTTTTCTTACTCACCTTGTTTTCAGGTAAAGACAGGTTATGGTGCGCAATATCTACGACCTAAGAATGTATCTTTATCTATGTATTATTATTTTTACATATATTATAACACCATAAAAGAAATAGTAATAAATCGATATTATAAACACAAAGTAGGTACTAATTTTAATAATACGTTACAATACGCCTACGATTTAATTTTGTGTGCTAACATTAAGTTTCATGCTGATATAGTGTTCTTGGACCAACTCACACGGTTATATAACACTTCGTGCAGTACGATCTGAACGGAGCCTTATCCAGGCGCACAATCCACCTTAGCAGTCGATAAACTTCGTACTAAGCACGTGTTCAATAGCCCCACCGTCCTGAGAACTATAATCATCGACTCGATACCTCAAGAAGTTCACAAATGTATTCGAAGTCCCACAAGTTGAAGCCAAGATCGATAATGAAGTGTGCTTGCGTTTGCCGCTGTTACGCTACAATATTACAGAAATAAATGTGTATTAATGACATCTAGTATAGAAAATTGAGATCGTATGAGGATATTATGATATAAGGACATCTATAAATCCAAATTGTTCCGGGAGTAAGCGACTTATCCACGCTAGACATCCCTAGATGGTGCTAGGTGTTTCTATAATATTTCATACCCATTGCTCAAACGAATACATATATCTAGCTATAAGTATATCTGTATTTGTTAGCAAGCCAGTATTTATTATTTAATAGGATTTGAAAATAAGTACTACGTTGTTTCTTGCATTTTAAGGAATAAGTAAATTGATAGTATTTTTTGTGTTTCAACTTTATTTATCTTTCTCGAAGCTTTAACTAATAACTTTACATTTTGTAATAGCTGCTTAAACAACTACACGATTTTTTATAATAATATCATACCTGTATTATATACTATGCTAATGCTGAGCACGGGCCTCCTCTGCTATTAAGAGGGATTAGGCCTTAGTCCACGGTGGCCTACTGTGGATTGGCAGACTTCACGAACCCTCAAAATTGTTACAGAAAACTTCTTAAATATGCGGATATGTTCACGATGTTTTCCTTCACAATTAGCAAGCCATAATGCATAAAGAATACACATAAAACTTTAGAAAAATTAGAGATGCGTGCTCTTTGATTTTGAGCCTACGGATATTCGTCTTGGCATTCTGTTCCACACCCAACTGTGTTGTCTCCAATAACTATTGTTATATTTATTTACTTAGATATTATAATATGTACAAAAATGAAATTTCGTTCTAATACTAACGTCATGTTCAATTCCCTAAATAGTCCTATACCTACCGCATAACCACCTATTACTCTCTTACATTATGTTGAGTATTTCTACCAAGCAGTGTCTTCTAGTCCAATTAATTAAATAAATGAAACTAGGTTCAGAGTTCCGTAAATGAATTTCCTTCTGCGTGCTCATTTATATCTATATTTTAGCTTTACAGCAATTATCATTTTTCGAATTCATATTGGAATATTTCTGTAATGGAATGGTTTTTCACCGTTTCAATATACAATTATAGTAAAAGGGGGAAACTATGATAAATTTTAGTTTGTCTGTTTCAAGTAAGTATATGTATATTTTTGTTTGGCCGCAATCTATCTTGTATAGTTATAACTAACAAAAGGAAATATAGGGACCCGCGTAAAAGAACATATAGCTGACGTGAAATACTGACGCTCTACGAAGTCTGCAGTCGCTGAACACTCTGAAAGAGGCTCCAATCATTATCTGCGACTAGACAAGCCACAAATCTTTACCAAAGAACACCGATTCCTGCCTAGGATAAATCGCGAGGCTATTGAAATTTAAAAACAACATCCAAATTTCAATAGGGATGATGGTTGAAAGCTTGCACAAGGCTAGGATTCAGTACTACATTTAATTAAATCGGAACCAACAAGACCGGCTGCCAGATATCAAGATACTGTGAACTCATTCTGCGTAGATCGGACGACCAACAGCCAAAAAATTTAAATTTTGTATAATTGTAAAATGTAGGTAAATAATTGTAATTTTGACTTTGCGGATGATCAAAACCTCAGTACCCCCCCCCTCCCCCCTCCCCTGACCACGATGTAAAGTCTTCGAAACGTCGGGAGAAAATTAAATATAATAAAAAGTTTTTACCAAGAAATTATACCACCTTCAAAACAACTAAAAAACAAAAAATAGTTTAACATTACCTATGTATATATACAGTTTACCAATTTTGAAGTCGGTGCCTAATAAAAATTTTGACAAACTTTAATATCTATATTGAGGTAATAGAATAATCTTTTAAGAATTATAATACAAAATTCGCAAATTATTAATACATATTCTTACAATTACGAAAGAAAATTGAAATATAACCCTTCATTAAAGAAAGCACATTAAATATAATATTTCACAAACATCACGCAAATAAGTCTTAGTGTTACATAGTAATTGTTAAAGATATAAATTACATTAGCTTTTCAATTCAGAAATTCATTATACGCAGATAATACAAATACATCAATAATTTCACAAAACATATCTTATTACGCACGACGCTCACACAATTATATTCATTTAGAACATATTCTTTTATGTATAAATATCGACTTTCATCGGAGGTAATGGTGCGTAAGTGATATTCTCCCTTATACGTTACGCAGCTTGCATACAAAATATAACTGTATATTTTTCCCGTAAAAAAGATTTACTCAATTTCTTCATGAAACGAAACGTTTATCTTCTAATGGCCACAATCTTCTAAACTGGCTTAACACAATTATTTTTAACATTTTTGTTGAAACATAAAACGTGAAATGCGTGAAACTGAGCGTAGTAATAGCTTTTAAGGTGAATTTGTCTCCAAAAATTATTATCACACACATGACTACTTCTATCATGACTATCACATGAACTACTTACGTTCAAGAAATACTTGAATTTCATACAACAGAAATATGAGAAGTTATTCCGGAGTTATTTTTATAAAGAGTAAAATTATAAATCATGTAGGAAGGCAAGGATTGATTGAAAGCTCTGTATTTCGAATTGAATCACACTATTTAAAATTATAATCCTGAAATAAAAACGTCAATTCATGTTTACAGTTTTAACAATGCAAATGATACCTTATAAGTAATGATAATATTTATCCTTTTTAAATGCACACATAAAAACCGAGATTGCCGGCGCAGCAATTATTAAAGTTTAATCTGATTAGCCGACATTTTTCTAGATTCAGTGCATTAAACGCGGGATTCTAATTAACTAGTTAGTTTAAAAAGTGCATGAATTATGACATATTTTTATATAGTTAGATAAACTTTATTCATCAAATATTAGCGGCTATAGCCTAGTTGGGTGTGGAAAGGACTGCCGAGACGAATGTCCGCAGGTTCGAATCCCAAGGGCAATCATATCTAACTTATCTTAAATTATGTGTGTATTCTTTGTTTTTATCGCTTACTTTAAGAGTCAAAGAAAATATCGCGAGGAAACCTGCATACCTAAGAAATTCTTTATAGGAATTTTGAGGGAGAGAGAAATCAATCAATCCGTACTAGGCGGCGTGGTGAACTTAAGCGTAATCCCTCGTAGTTGTAGAAAAGGCCCGTGCCCAGCAATGGAACAGTATATAATACAGGGCTGATATATTATTATTCTCTAATATATTATAACTTTTCGGGATATAAATGTGAGACAAAAATGACAACTTTATACATACGACTTGTCATTTTTAATTCGTTTGTGTTGTACATAAACCTGCCAATGCCTGTTTAAAAAATCGCCCCTAAAAACTAATTGTAGTGTTCAATTTATTTCCAACCCCGATTTAAATCAAACCGAACACGCAATTGACAACATCCGCAGCCGTCATAGCCGCCTTTGTCCTAAAGCACCTGCTTACACTGATTCAACGTGTGTCGTTGCGTCGTAAAGTTGCCGTGCGACGGTAAACAAAACGTCACCGACATTGTGAACTGCAAATACAAAGCTAAATGTGGACATGAGCTCTGTTGCAATAGTTTGTGTCGCGTTGTACGGAACACTTTGATTCGTTCTATTTGTTTATACAAGCTGCGAGCGCAGTCGCGGGCACGAATTACGTGAGGTAATGTCGTTTGTATTGCCTTGGTGTAGTCGTATGTTAATGCTAATAAAGTCTATATTACTTTCGTGGGGTAGTTGTATTGCGCTCGGGTTATGACTATAACGCTAAGGTTCCGGGTTGCGTCCCGGGTCGGGTAAAGTGATATTGAGAATGTTTTCTCAGTATGAGCCCGGAGTCCGGAATTATGCCCGGTGATTAGCAGTATGGAACTCAATATAGCTGGCGAAACATGGGTGTGATATCTCTGCTTTCCCTTGAAATGGGAAGAAGACGCGATGCTATGTAGGTAAAGTCTAGGTTTAGTCATTCATATTTCAAAATGTGTTTAAATTATATATTCGTTTATTACAGCACATCTATAAATTAGGTGCGAATGTATTCAACACTTTTAATAAATGAGCATTGAGCAGGTTAGGTTAAAACATGATCAAACTGAATAAATACATCTCATTCTTAGCTTCTCCCAGTAAATTTATTAGCTGTGATCAATAATTCTTACCAAATTATATTTCTACCAGTTTAAATAAATAGAAATTATCAAATCTACCCGCTTTTTATTACGGATCCAAATTCTTTGACGTTCACAAACTCTATGGTACGCAATAAGTACCACTCCCCGATAGCTGGATTCGCACTTTGTGAATCCTCTTAACAATGTGCAACTGTCATTTACGTCTATTTACCCTTCTTTTCTATTGAAAGCTTGTACGGACTATGGTAGTCACAAATCGTAGTATTTGAAGGATACGAGTGTTTTAGGACCATAGAATGGTGAAAGTAACGAAAATTTTATCATGTAAAATAAAATATAAGTTATAAGTATAGCCCAAATTCACAGAAATTACTTTTAATCATTACAATTGTGATATAAAAAATAAACACGTTTGACTAGTTAAATAATTTTTCAGAAGAAGTGCCGTGGATTTAATATGATATATTTTCTTCTTTTATGCATGCCTGTACGTGATCGATTTTCTCAAAATCCACTGAAAGGATTTTTGTACGAATTGCACTAAAACACAGTACAATTCTTGAGGAAGGTTTAAGTTACTAATACATTTCGGTTTTATGTAAATTGACTGAAATATAACGATTACTGTTGAAGAGGCTCAGAACAATGACAAGCATAGAAGTAACACTATGACATTTGAGTGTACTCTGTCTTAGACAGCAAGAAATTGAATTGTGTTGCGATCCCTTCTGATATCTTATCGATATCGATAGATGCTTTGTCTATCGGCTATGGTAAATTCACAGACCTGTTAAAATAAACACTTTTCGATCAGTCAACTACAAACCGTTGCAAATTGCTATTTTAGATAAAGGCTAAAAAAAGATATCAAAACCCTGATTTGGTATTCAAATACCAAAAGAAGTCTGGGTATATAAAAGCACTTGTTAAGAAGCTGTTAAGTTACAATAAACTGTAGAACTACCGGCTTTCTTCGAGCTAATTTTTTTCCACTTTTCATTTGCTATTTACAGCAGTTTCCATGCCTTCCGGAACGTCACTCACACAAAAATGGTTTAGCATTTAGATTATCAAATTAGAAAATATTAGAAATTTCGGAAGGAATGGAAACCGCTGTAAGTAACAAACAAGAAATCGGCCGGAGTTTCGTCTAGGAGAAAGCCAGTACGCCTTCTGTTCTTTTCTGACTTTCTTAGGGATTAAAAGATACCCAAGAGGTGTGATTTGACATAAGCTACTAAAATGGGACAGTAAAATTAAAACACAGCGGTATCATTCATGTCACATATGTTTGATAACTTATTTCAATGTAAATAAAACTTTGTTAAAATGCTTAGAGCAAACACGGTGCTGTTTTTTCCAATACCAATTGGGACGAGCTATGGCAACGATCCATTTTTGCCTCATAGCATCATCTGTGGGGAATCTGCAATGAAACACATTGTATGAAGCACACTATGAAAATCAGATAGTTTACTCGACCACAGCCTTCGCGCACGGTTTCCAAGTGGCTTTTACCACTACACCACCGTATATTGAAAGTAAAAGGCAATTTATGCAAAATAGTAAACTACAATATACTAACATCTATGTTATCGACAGAATATGCATTACAACACTATTGAACACGACTACTTAAATTGGTAAAAATGAAAAATACTTAATGATTACTGGATCGAATGGCCAACAGCAGATTAGAGTATGACTACAGCATAATAAAGTATAATTAATAACACTTTTTGCACTTATGTACAGGGTTAAAGCAAATATATTAGGTTTTTTGTTTACTCACCGATGGAAGCTGATGATTTCAGTTTCATTTTCTTTACGAGAAGAACGAGATTTACACCCCACAATAACGCAGGCCATTGCTTGTTCGTAGGGCTATATTTTACTTAAACAGCACTGTGTATTTATTAAAATTAACAACAAAAATATTACAAAACATGTAGCCACTTTTGAAAAGCACGCGCTGAAGTATAACGCAACTAAATTGTGTGGGCGCGTTTGTGACATTGTTTTGAGGTTGGCAAGTTGGAACATTTGACATTTTATTTGCTTTTTAATTCGGCATCGTAAAGATGACCAAAGGTAACCATTTGATAATTGTAATGTGTACGCAAGCCGACCTTAGCAACATAATATTTGTCTCGTTCTTTTCAACGGTTTTGGCCTATTTGAAAAAATAGGATAAGTATATGAGGGTAATTTAGATTCCTTCTATGCTTGTTCTTATTCTGAGTGAAGAGGTCACGTCAAAAACTAAGTGACACACTGATTTCCACGTGAGCAAAGCCGCGGGCACAGCTAGTTGTTATATATTATGGAGATATTAACAATAAATAAATAGGACAGAGGTGATTTTTACAATTCATTTCACATTCTGTTTTTTTACGTAAAATAGTATAAAATAATACAAACAATCGCAATGTCAAAACCATCTGCAAATATTAATTTAAAAGAAATTAAATAAAAAAAATTCGTTATAGAACATGGTTTGAAAATCATAAACAAAATCACACGTTAAAAATGCTAAATACACCTCTGCGAGCATAAATAAAAAACTTCTAAACAACGCAAAGTGTAAATGACGCCATTATAAACTTTAGCGCAGTTTCCATAAGGCATTACACCCATTAGGTAGGCATGTAGTCATACAGGGTCGAGGGAGCCAAATTTGGATAGATAAGTAAATTTTAAACGAACTGAGTTTTTCGTGATTGCGCTGCGAATTCTACGGAATACATTTTTACGGCTCTCATAATGTTATCGAGCTAAATACAAAATTATTCGACTTATAATATTCCATATCGCAATAATAACCGCCTAACCGAGTTCCATTTAAGGGTTTTATATAAGATTTATATTTGATGCTTTAGTAGAAATTACGAGTGTTCCGCACTGCGGTATATTCGGGGCAAGGCATTATCTGTGCCCTGTCACCGCATCCGTTCTTATTATAAGCTTATTGCCTACATAGTTCCAACGAATATGTACACATGGGACCACCAAAAAGAAACGAAAGAAATGCGCAACACAAATAGCATGAGTAATCAGCTATCGTTGTTATAGTTAAAGCGGGAACTCCTTTGCCTAGCGCAACTACTGCAAAGATTTGTAGTTCCAAACATATAGGACATCTTTTATTTAGTGTTGTGCATCGGTCCACACATCTTGCTTATCTGAGAAAATATTGGCCACAGATGGAATCTTAGGGATAAGGAACTTGCGAACGTTGCAGTTATAATGTCAAATCTAGTAGGTAATTCAACGAGGAAATGCCGTTGCGAATGTAAGCCGAAGTAATTTATTTTGCTTTTGGTTTCCCGTTCCAACTTAAATTAATATAGCTAGATCCAGTTTAATATTGTTTAATGTTTGTTGATATTAATCTCAGTTGAACTCCCTTTATATTTGGGAATGAAACCTCCAATATTGAGGTCTATGAATCCTTATTTCATTAACAAAATGCAGTGGATTAAAATTAACATCCACAATGAACCATAATCTTGGTATTATTAAAAATACGGAAGTTATCAACGAAGCAGATCTGACTGCGTCGAGAGAATGGATTTTGTTGAGTCAGTGAGATCGTTCCGTGTTGAATTATCGGCACCTTGCCGTTCCCGTTCCGACTCATTTGGTAGCGTTTGCACTTTACCTTCAATACGAATCGCTGTAATTTTCATTAGTAACGATGATTCTTAAAGATTTTCGCCTACGTCTACTTCAGACATCTAACGTTATCGGGAGGTGGTCTAGGAAATAGGTCAGGAAATTCCCGATTGAAAATTTTCTGCTATCTGGGTATAGTCATCTGTTAATGCATTTCCTCTGTCAAGGATTCAGTTTGTTACTTTTCTTGAATTTAAATTGTGCTGTGGAACTACAGATGTTTTTAGTTTTTCGTAATATATGTCATTTTGTATAATATAAATCATGTATTGTTTTGAAGAATACAAATACCTGTTGAGAGATTGGAATCATCTACACGACCTGCGTAGCGAATCTAAGATTTATCACGAGAAGCCAGGAGAAAATGTTCCCCTCATATTAATATTTACATTCCTTGCTTGGTAAGGATTTCAGTAACCTGTTCATAGTGACTGTGAATTCTATATGAAGTTGAAGATAGGCTAAATAGCTAAAGCCATTATTGCAAACAAGCCCAGAAGTTGGTAGAAAAACGTGCGAAGTAGTTCTAAAATTTAATATATAGATAAGTTTAAAATCTGATCATGTCTCAGTACGCAATTGTTTCAGAATTTTTATGGCTCTGAGCCCATTTTTTTCGGATCTCTAATCATAAATTTAATTATGATTAAATTGGCTTAAAGGAGACCTAATCACTCATGGACTGCCATCCCGTTTGCCGTAATTGGCTCTATTTTAACCATATACCAAATAGATCCACTGATATGACCTCCATTGAGGCTAAGTTATCTATAATTTAATCATCTATATCTATACTTATACTATTATATAAAGCTGAAGAGTTTGTTTGTTTGTTTGTTTGTTTGTTTGTTTGTTTGTTTGTTTGTTTGTTTGAACGCGCTAATCTCAGGAACTACCGGTCCAAACTGAAAAATTCTTTTTGCGTTGGATAGCCCTATGTTCGTGGAGTGCTATAGGCTATATATCATCACGCTATACCCAATAGGAGCGGAGCAGTAATGCCTAATCTCAGGAACTACCGGTCCGAACTGAAAATTATTTTTGACGTTGGATAGCCCTTTGTTCGTGGAGTGCTATAGGCTATATATCATCACGCTATACCCAATAGGAGCGGAGCAGTAATGGTTAATCTCAGGAACTATCGGTCCAAACTGAAAAATTCTTTTTGCGTTGGATAGCCTTTTGTTCGTGGAGTGCTATAGGCTATATATCATCACGCTATACCCAATAGGAGCAGAGCAGTAATGGCTAATCTCAGGAACTACCGGTTCGAACTAAAAAATCATTTTGTATTGGATAGCCATTTGTTCGTGAAGTGCTATAGGCTATATATCATCACGCTATGACCAATAGGAGCAGAGCAGTAATGGCTAATCTCAGAAACTAGGAGTTTGAACTGAATAATTATTTTTGTGTTGGATAACCCTTTGTTCCTGGAATGCTATAGGCTATATACTTATATCATCACGCTATGCCCAATAGGAGCGGAGCAGTAATCGCTAATCTCAGGAACTACCGGTTCGAACTGAAAAAATATTTTTGTGTTGGATAGCCCTTTGTTCCTGGAGTGCTATAGGTTATATATCGTCACGCTATGACCAATAGGAGCGGAGCAGTAATGGAACATGATGCAAAAACGGGGACAATTTATTAGTTTTGAGAGCTTCTGTTGCGTGCGCTGCGTAAACGGTTAAAGTTATGCAACAATAATGTATGACGGGATTGTTCCTCTTAAAAAGTTCTACAAAATTATATCATAAAGCAAAGTCCCCTGCTGCATCGGTCTGCCCGAACGTGTTAAACTCAAAAACTACCCAACGTATTAGGATAAAATTTGGTATGGAGACAGTTTGAGACCCTGGGAAGAACATAGGCTCCCGGGAAAATATATAGCGTGACTTTTATAACGGAAAGCTTTAGCCCGAAAAACTTTATAACGCGGGCGGAGCCGCGGGCAAAAGCTAGTAATAATATAAAAATAATGTCAGCCCTGTATTATATACTATGCCACGGCTGGGCACAAGAGACTACTCTACTACTTTTGAGAGAGATTATGCCTTAGTCCACCACGCGAGTCTAGAGGGGATTGATGAACTTCACATACCCTTAAAAATTCTTATATAAAACGTCGTAAGTAGGCAGGTTTCCTTACGATGTTTTCCTTCACCGTTAAAGCAAGAGATAATTTACGAAGAATAGACACATAATTTAAGAAAGTCAGAGGTGCGTGCCCTTGGGATTTGAACTTGTGGGCATTCGTCTCAGCAGTCCGTCCACTCCCAACTAGGTTATAGCAGCATTTAGTAAAATTAATATAATTTGTTTTTGATTTCAAACACCGGGGGTGGCTAAGCTTTCCATTTGGACTTTTCCATACCTTTGAATGGAAATTTGCAAGTTATTTTATATTGCTAAATATAATTTATAACTCTATGGAATATTTTTCTGTACGAAGTAACTTTATTTTTAATTTTACGATAAACCTACATCATTTGTGACCAAAATGCCGTTTATTTCTAAAGGCATCTATTATCAAAAGCACATAGTGGATACCATACCATAAGCTTCTAGCCCCTGCGATAGAGTTTATAATTTGTTTGCGTAATTTTATGTACCTAGCCAAGGAAAATGCAATTTTCCTTCTTTAGTCCATCAATAATCATTAAATTCGTTTGAATAATATTAATCTTCTCTTCTCGATTTCAAAACGCAGGGCATCTATGCCAAAATTACTCCCAGTTATTTAATATGATCAAATTAAAACGATTTGTAATTCTGATTTAATTTTCTACGTATTAATCATATTATAGGTACATAGATTTATTTTTTTATGTTTCAATCATGCTACATAATCATGCTATAGGTAAATAGAATTAAATTACGTAATATTATTATAAAAAAGTGCGTTTAATTTGGCCCAATTCAATTTACAATAATACGATTTAGGCCAGATACGGTCCTTTTAAATATTCCGTACTACATTTCGACAACTATTCGACCGATGAGAAGTAGACACTTATTAAGCGAATCACGCAGTCACGGTGCAGACGACTCGAATCCTAATGATATTACGTAAAAAGTAATAATAAATTCTGAAAAAATTATCCAGCCACTATTGTGTGGTACACTCCGTCCGAATAATAATTACGTTGCTCATACAGCACATTTATCGAGAAATTCACAACTTGTCCCGCCAACCAATAAACCAAACTATTCACTGGCAAACCATTAGTATATGAATAATTCATGCCGAATTATGAATAAGAAAATATTTATATTTTTGAAATCATCTTGATTAACTCGATTTAATAATCGACGCCGTTTCAAATTGTTTAAACGTTTCAATAGAAATGAAATGTTAAGGTGAAAACAGGCAGCGGAATTACAATCCAATAAAGATTCAAATTATATTCATAGTTAACTCCGTTGAAATCCTCAATAAACATTCTTGACTTGAGAATCCTTTAAGTTCCGAACATTGAATTACTGAGGATTCGAATAGTACAGACGACACTCCGAATGGTTTAATAAGCTAATTGGTCCATTTGCATCGGGCAGCCGATAGGGGAGGGCACGGTACGTGGCCGGGTGCAATACTCCACGAGCACCAGTCGGGCTCGTAACATAAACAAGATAGAACACGATCCACCACATGAGTGTCACTTGACATCTTCATCCTTCGCCATTGTGCGCTGTGTTTTCTTTTTAATTGTACACGGGAATGTTAAAGCTTTGTGATCCTGCTTACCGGACTTACTTGTTACAGACTTGAGCCGTCTGTTAGCTATGCACTTTTAAGTGCTTGAATGTCACGTTCGAATTTCGAATAAGTTGAATGCAATTTAAAAACGTGTTTTATTTAGACGTTTAACGGTTTGAGGTTAGTAAAAATAGTTTTATTTGAATACTATTAAAAACTTTAAAATAAATATATTTTATTTAGGTACATGATTCATAAAAACTTTGGTACAAAAATGTTTTAATATTACAAACGTTTTAAAGAAGAAAAGGCAAACATTTTCTACGCACGATCAGTTAAAAAACATCGATTTTTCTAGTTCAATTTCGAATGATTGTTATGCTGTAACAATAGTAGCGAACCGAATTGTGCCGTGCAGCGGAATTTATACCGTAGGCGTAAAAGGGTGATTTAAAAAGCAGTTTCGCCCACTATGCAGTTTAAATACTTCAAATTTCCAGTACCGTGCACTTTCTCTCTAATACCCATGTTAACGTTTTACCTTATATGAACATGCATGGAACGTTTCTCGCGAAATAATGACCGCATTAATGTGAAATACTGGTAAGTATTGTTTTCAGGAAGATGTTGAGGTGGAAAATATGATTGTGCGCTGTTGTTTTTGAAGGTATGCATCATTTTATTGTTTTATATTTACTTCTGGTGGCTTTCAAGTCTAAGTCATATTATAGGAAGATATTTCCTTACCAATAAACCTTGGTAATGATTTATTCTTAATATTTACATTTTCTTTATAACATTTGAAAAAAAAAACTAAAAGTCTGCAATTGGTAATGTCTCTTTAAGTTCTTTTTCATAGTGATAAACTTACCCATTATTGTCAGTTACAGTACTAATCAGGTTATGCATAAAGTACTCAAATTAGGAGTATAGTAATTGCTGGAGTCATATAATAAGTTAATTTGTTCTTTTTTTTTAGAGAAGCGCTTTGGGTTTCAGAGCTGTGATGATATAGTCATCTTTTTGTTATGAAGATTAAACTAATTGTAGCACAATTATTATTATTTATTTAATAACACAGCATATTTAGTCTTTGTTACCGCTTAATTAATACTGATATATTAAAGAACAACATCGACTATTTCTCGCCTTTGTTCCAAGAAATGAATTAAAGGCTGCTACGAACGTTTTGAAATTAAATTTTGCTTTAAATCTCATTATTTTGATGCTCAGACGATGCTTCAAAAGCGCTTTAATGCAAGACGTATTCCAAGTGTTTTACTTCGCTATGTCAACTTTATATTATTGAAATATATTTTATCTTGCAACAAGTTTTTTCTCCTGCTTTTGATCCTCTCTGTCCCGTTTACGAGTTTCCGCGCACTAACATGTAAATTCATTATTCAGTGTTTCTATACTAATATATAAAGCTGAAGAGTTTGTTTGGACGCGGTTATCTCAAGAACTGCTGAACCGATTTTGAAGATACATTACTCCTAAGAAGTATAGGCTACATTTTATCCCGGGAAAATATAAAACGGGACTTTTATCCCGGAAAAACTTTGTCACGTCGGTGGAGCCGTGAGCAATAATTTATATGTATGTATGTAAAGAATATGCAAACATAAATTAGATCTTTTGAAACCTTTGTTTGAATAATATTCGTATTAAATACAATTAGTAGCGTAGTCAATTTCACGTATTTTCTTAATAAAATAAAAAAAAATATTGATATTTAATGCGTTAAAAAATCATCTTAAGTTACAACTTTTGACTTACCTTCGGCATGTTTAAATTATTTATTACAAGTTTTTATAACATGTTTCTCTGTAAGAATGCGATATAATTTTGAGGAATATATATGTTAATAATCAATTTCCTCTAATATTTAAAAGCCGCATTAGCGAAAACCTTAATCAGTGCATTCGGGTAGGCACAAACAAAAAACTAAACTAGATCATATAATTTATATAATTTTATGCCACCAAAGTCCAGAAAGACACTTATTTTGCCCGATCGGTTATGCCCGCTTTAGCACAATAGATATTATGGTCATTTCTTTACATAAAGGTTGGATAAGTCATATATATACGTCATGTGGTTTTAAAAAATGACAATTTTAAAATTAGTATACATGTAAATATATAATATTATGTAAGATAATACCATACCGGTTGAATGTCTATAATCGTTTGAGCCTTTGAAGATATAAATAATGGAATTCATAAAAAGTCGCAAAGCTCACCTGTACGATCATTATGGGATGAAACGACCAATTAACCGCCTCCAGGGCATCGTGACGTCGAAAACATTTATGAATGAAATATTTTTATTCCATTATCGTGTTTGCGTTAAAAGTAAAAACAAGTAAGGTTTCGATTAATTGTTTCGTTATTTTAAATTGACTGTTTTATGCATGTGATGTAAAAGCCGTCAACCGATTGTTTGATGCCTAAAATATTTTTATGAAGTGTATGAAAATAATTTTATTAATACTTTTAATGTAAATTTTTTCAAAAAACATTTGTATTATTGTTAGTTCCGCAAACCGCTAAATGAATTTCTATATTGTTTGGTATAGAGATTCACTAAAACGAGGTTACTTTTTACCCTAAAAAAAAAACACTGTGACAGTTTTTCAGAAAAGGTTTTTCCTACGAGCCACTACGAGTAAAAATTAATATTTTTATTATAATTCAAAATTAACATTGAAATCTGCTCAAGTTTGACTAAGTATGTTCTAAATAAATTAGTCGTAGGATTTTACCCTAAATTAGTAAACGCCCATTTATTGATCACTAGGAATATGAGGTGTTTAATATATCACTGTCACCTGTTTCTTTTCTCGGAACTAAGCTGGTTTGTCAGATTTTGTTGAATTGTTTCTGTCGATCACACAACACATCATCTCAAGGATATATATATGTACTACGTACTAGATTTGGCGATCCGAACATTCACTGTGTTCAACTGAATTGAACTGTCATCCATTCAAACAGATTTTAGTATGGTATTTATATTGATGCTTGTGGTTGTGTACGGTGTGGCGCTCATAATATAAAAACACGAGTCTAAGTGTAAACCTGGATTTGAATAAAAAATATTAATCAAATAAGTAAAATTATTTGTTGTTCAAGTGAATTAATAAGTTATAACAGTGACGTTTTGGTTGCAATTTTAGTTCACATTTTGAACGAATAGTTTATATTAATTTTCGTGTCTCTAGAATATATACTTCAATGCGTCATCTCTTCTTCTTCGACATATTCCACAAAAACATAGAGACGACCACTCGTTTTTAGGTATGTATGCCGTTTTTTTTATTACGGCGAATGCCTCTCTGATGTTATTACCCTCTAGGAACCCAAATCAAAAAAAATGTGTCTATAAAGTCTACACTCTAAATACAAAATAATTATGGAACCAATAATACTCGTATACTATGGAATATATGAATATATTTAAAAAATGCAATCAACAGCGTCATTGTAACTGAAAATATTGTTAATAAAATCACGTTTTATTGGAGTAATCATTTCGAATGCCGGGTGTAATTTGTTTCCAATGCAGTAGTAACTTCCGTCATTTATGAGGTCTTGAAAAATATGCACCAGGATATAAATAATTTTAATTCTTGTTATATATATCGACAAAGTGTGAAAATTGCATACAATAATCTTGTTTGCAATACGTGTAAATATTTTATCTAAATGATAGTGTGTAATCAATGTATAACAAAACTGTCGCTGCGAAATTTCTACATTACATAAACACGATGCCAAATATACGTTGTGATTTATTTTAATAGTAGCTAAAGCTAGTAAGTAATTAAAAACGACAGTGAAATGACGTTCAAAAGGTTAATTCCACAGTATGAGAGTGGACTGACAATAAACCATTATTTTAATAAAACCAATCAGCAAAGCGGACATTAAAATCAAATTAATTACATTCTAATATGAAAATCGTACTCAAACACATGTACTCTCTCTCACTTATTGCAAATGGGAGTATAAATCGTAAAACAACATCGTCATCATGAAAGATTAGACAGAAAGACAAATGGCGGTACCTACGAGCATTACACACATTGTACTCCGTGTATTGTTCTCAAAGAGACGAGAATGTTCTTTTTTTTTTCCTTTTTTATTGCTCCATTTGCGCCAAGCTTGGCTTGTCTCTGCGTCTCGTTGCTCTCTATGGGACCTTAATTAGGGTAGACCACACGACTAATTGAATAAAAACATTGCATAATTAACTAGCAAAGGAACGTCCTTTTGAACGTCTGTGTGAAAGTGTTTGTTGCGAAAGGTTCGGCGTGGTTTTGTAGACAAAAAACGTGGACTAGAAAAACATGCAACACGAATAGTGCTTTATTCTTAGCCATAATTTGAGCATAACTTTACATTACGATAAATTCACAAAGAATACACACATGATTTTTTAGAAAAGTCAGAGGGTGTGTGCCCTTGGGATTTGAACCTGCGGACATTCGTCTCGGCAGTCCGTTCCACACCCAACTAGGCTATCGCCGCTTTTTTTTTATTTAAATTTATCGTTTGCTTTAACGGTGAAGGAAAACATCGTGAGGAAACCTGCACATCTGAGAAGTTCTCTATAGGAATTTCGAAGGTGTGTGAAGTCTACCAATCCGCACTAGGCCAGCGTGGTGGACTAAGGCCTAATCCCTCTCAGTAGTAGAGGAGGCCCGTGCTCAGCAGTGGGCAAGTATATAATACAGGGCTGATATTATTATTATTATTTACATTACGTCGTTGCTATTTAAGAATACATAAAAATATGAACTTCGTATTATCCTTATCCAATAGTCGAATCGTTAAAGGCGAAAATTGTTGCGTAAAATTAATAAAATCAAAATCACTCGCTAATTTTATATCAAAAGAAATTCGTCAATACGGGCTAGCACTCTTTTCAAACTAAGAATACACTTTATGACGTAATAAAATACAGCGAGGTATAAAGTTCATGCGGCGGTCGTAATGAATTAAAATACTTGGGCACAGGTCGTTTGCAAAGTTGATGTACAAATGCGTGGCCAAAACAGGACTCGCTGTAATCATATATTTAATGGCTGCCGTAATGACCTCGTAAAGTAGTTACTGCCACGGGCCGTTTCATAAATACCAAAGTTACCCCACGTGGGCGGATAACTTTTCATTTTTATCATAAAATTTCAATTTATAAAAATAAGTATCATAATCAAAGTTTTCTCCATATTGTGAAATATATTCGCTCTTAGTCCGTTCAGTATAATTAGAGTTAATAAAGCATAAGTGCACAAAGGATAGGATATCGAATGCCATAAAGTTTAGATAGTAAATATTTCCTAGAATAATGCAGCAAAATTTGCCGTAGCAGGCTTTATAGTACTTGGAACCTCGTCTCATATATTAAAATCAAGCTAACATAACTACTTTCTTAAACCTGTTCATTCTAATTACAAAATATTTTCTCTATTTACATTATGGAAATTCAAAATCTGGATCCATTGGAGAAATTAATATGGTATGAAGTATGAACATTTGATTCGTGCAAAAACTAAAATCGACAAAACATTAATTTACAACTTTATAATCTGATCTAAATTTAAATTTCTAAGTGTAAGTGAACATTGTAACGTACGACCAACAATGACATGCAAATATAGACTTTATTATCATTGGTATAATTTCCATGCGCACGTGAAATATACTTTGACACTCAACAGCATTTATGCATTACCACACCGTCCTTCGCTTCGCATCGCTCTGATTAATACCACAGTGACAGGGCCGGCATGATGCGACCCTATAATCCATTTATCTTGTAAACCTGCTGTGATCCGGTGCCGTTTTAAATCTATTTTGAACCGAAGAGGTTTTTCGGATCTCATTTTGTAATTGAGATCGCTTGTTTGGGATTCCTTTGCCGTATGAAAGCGGAACCAGCATCACTTTGTTAACATTTTGCTGTAAGAGCAGTTGTTTAATTTATCAACGGCTTGATTTGTATTTATGTAAATAATGATAAACTAGTACAACTTAATTCCTTTAAAAATCATTAAAAATAAGTGTTTGTTAGTTTATTATAAGCATTTAACTTTCTTTTGCGCTGTGCGAAATTAAAAGGCCAAAGCGGTCAGTTAACTTCCTTTCGACTAAAAGTAATTTAACTAAAATGCTCCTTGCCGCTGAGTTTATACAAACCTCTAAGTACATGTGAGTTAAACACGCACTTAGATCTTCTTTCACATGAACTAATGAAGTGACATGTTTTAAGTAAAAAAAAAATAAAATCCAATGTGATTATTTTATTTGAAGGTTTTTTTGTGTGTATCGGACCCCGCAGTCAACACCGGGGTAAATAAGAGAATGGGAGTCTGGAATCCTCCGGCTTAATGACTGCAGAGGCCTTGAGGAAAGGCGGGGGAAAATATCTGTGGAAGGAGAGTGGGGGAAGGAAAAGGAACCGTCTTAAGATAGACGAAAGGGAGAAGGCCAGGAAATGTTAACGAGCCCTCATGGGCCTCAATGCGTTGTTACAACCATGAAGTATGCACACTGAACTGTGCGCCTAGGGCCGCGGGAAATGTCCCCCGTGCATAGGCGTGCATTTGGTTTAAAGACCGAGTGCACAAGAATTGCCTCAAGGGGGGGATTTGAAGGTGTTGCGCTAGGTGCAATTGGTCTATTACACTTGGTTACTCAATATTAATGGAATTATAATATGTACAGTCGACCACAAAAGTGGCGGAACGAATTCAATAGTACAAATAGCTATTGAATTTATTTAGTTACTTATGTGGGTGACAGTACTAAATGTATACTAATATATAAACCTGAGTTAATGTTTGTTCGATTGCAATAATCTCAGGAACGCCTAAAGCGATTTTGATTTTTTTTCACTAAAAGCAATCTACGTTAGTCCTGAGTACATTGGCTTTATTAAGGCTTTTTATCCCGGGAACATATAAAAAGGGATTTTAATCCAAGAAAAACTTATCTACGCAGGCAGAACCAGAAGCAAAAGCTAGTTTATAATATCAAATCAGTTAAATTTGTGATAGATTTTTTAGGCAAGTCAGTTGTAACGCATTATCTATTTCTATAAGGAAGCAGTACATGGAATGTTTTTTCAGTATCAAAAGGATTCTCTGTCCGTGTTTATTTCCGAAGTAACTAATTAAGGTTTACGTACATGTATGCTTAGTAGCATGTTAAAAGTTTACTTTCCAATTAATTTTTTTTCCATGTTCCAATTGGAAAAGAAAATGTTTGAAGGTGAAATATCACTATGACATATAATAAAATTGTAACAGTCTGTAATTATAAAAATTTAAAAAAAAATATTACGGGTCTTTATATGAACAATAGAAGTCAAAACTACAGTTTGTAGATTTTTATCTGTCTGTTTGTACACGCATCATGCAAAACTAGTGCATGGAATTGAATGCAGTCTTAACCGATGTGCTGAGGTCTAACTTAAATAGACTCCATTTTATCCCGAAAAATATTTTCACGCGGGCAGAGCCGCGAGCAAAAGCTAGTATTTTATAAATGTAAGAAAAAATGTTAATCGCTGTCACAAGTTATATACTTTTAACTTGTTTTGTTTTTAATCGCCATAAAATTACCGATTGACATGACCCATTTTATGAAGGATGGATATTTTTTTAACATAAATGGAGTGAAAATTAAGCCGATGGATCATTAAAATTCTATCATTATTCGCAGAAGCTTTTAACCTGATTTTTCTGGGTTAAAGGGTAAGGTCGAAAATATTGTTAAAAGGTTTGATATTTTAAAAATTCCAACGATTGCGTATTTTATTTTAATTTTATATCCTCTACCAGTATCATATATCTAATGACCATTCAGTATAATGAGGAAATTATTCCCAAAAACGCTAATGCGAGGTAAGATCCAACTTCATATTTAGCTGTATACTCGTTCTTTTTTAAGAAACTCTACCGCAACTCGCACGTAAACAAGGCACCGAGGGCCCAATAAATCTGCGACACTCGACACAAGTTAGAAAAAACGGGCACTTCAAAATGTTTATTCAACTAACCATATAAGATCGAATCCCGGGGGATTGATCCTAAATAAATCTAGTAAAGGATAAGATACAACTAATACAATAACACCTCTTTTACAGTTGAACGAATGGACTATCTTGCTGTGATCCAACCCAGAAAGTTTCAGTGTAAATGTTCTCGAATCATTGGTTCAGAAATCTGTTTTCGTTCGGACCCCTCCTGTTTACGATTTATGTTTTATGTATCGGGGAATGTTTTGACAGGTACGTTTGAGTGTTGATAACAGTGTTCTCGACTTAAATGTTACGTAATGACGCTCACAACTTTTAGTATCATTATATATTCGTAGAACTTGTTATTATCGAGTGCGAGTGAGGGAGTATTAGTGCCGGGGCCACATTAAGGTTAAATGCTTACCCCCTTATTCATAGACGTTTTTTATCTAACGACCGAGTAAGGCTGTGATAACAAGTCTGTTTCTCAGTGCTGACGGCATGGCAGTCTTCACAGTACGTAGACGTAGGGCCATTGTGATTGGCTAATATTGAAATACAACAATAATAACCAATCACAACGGCCTTATGTCTATTTCTCAGTGCCGTTGGGCACTGAGAAACAGGCTTGTTATCACAGCTTTACTTCGTCCTTAGATAAAAAACGTTTATGAATAAGGGGGTTAGTGTTTTTCATCGCAATAAATAAAGAGCAAACAATTTATTGGAATGATTCGGCTAATCGATTAACTGATATTTTAAGAATAAACAGTTCATTTACTAGTGCGAATGTTAACATACAAATGGTTAATTACTATCACATGACCCATTTGTCTGTTTGACCTATGTTGTGTTAGAATAACGATAAGTAACTCGTTCTGTTATCAATTTCTTAATAGAGTGGAAGCTATACTATACATGTATTATTTACCTAATGCACTATTATCGTTTTACGTTACATCTATAATTATAAAGTATATATTTTTATCGTCCACAATGAGCCAAGAGCAAAATGTATAAAACTCGTAAACTTGCGCGAGACAAGCACGTGATTTCCTGCTGCATTCTGCTGCATTCTCGAGTGTGATAACAACTATATATATATTCACGAAATTCTTAATATATTTATAATGTATCTTTTATTATATTAAAATAAGTTAGGCATCGCGCAAATGCTATGAACTTGCTGCTGGAAGTTGCTGAAAGTGGTGAAGTACAGTATCGACCAACCTTAATATCAACGTAACAAGGTAGGACCTTGTCAAAATACGTTAATTAACTGCAGAATTCGCTTTATTTAGAATTGAATAAAGCGCGTATGTTAGAGTTACACTTGTGTCATTATTGCGAACTTTAGCATTATGCCTCAGTGTAACCCCAGCATCACGAATTGTAAAAATTCTAGTTTTTACGATGATATTCTAGTATCTACAAAATGGTTCAACAATAAGCTATGCCAATGAGTTATGACGCAACTTTATAATGGTTACAAATGATGTGTTAATGACAGTATTTTTTACAGGCCATATTAAACGTTTTGTAAAAAGCACTTTGAGTTTATTTTAGTTCAAAATGATTACAACCTATATACTTAAATCGCAGTGAAGATATTTGCATAAATTTTACGGGGAAGTAAAGCAACTCAGAAGCGTTTCATTAAATTTAAGACGCAACCAGCAACAGTATTCGTGAGCGGTCACAGTAAAATCAAGGAGTAACAAGGTTTGTGCCCTAATAGTTTTACAACAAAGACTAAGCAAGAGTTTTAAAGTAAGTTTGAAAATGTTTTGCTTCGTATCTCGCTGATTACTTTCCAACTAGCGATAGAACGGTGAAACTCTTGAAATGTACACTACTAACTTCGCCTTGTTACACCACCTGCGATGTAATCGCAGTTCCCCAACTGCTTCAACGTGTGGCTTAAAGAGACGAATCCTATAATTCAGGAACTTACAAATATTCACATTTCCTATACATTTTATTGGCAATATCATTTGTCAATATTTGCCGCGAGTTACGCCTTTTGTCTGCGGTGTAGATGCTCCCGCGGGAAATTAAACTTCGATGGGTAAAGGTCGTAGGGTTAGAATATTGTATTAACTTTGCACTTAGGTCCGCATTCTTCGCTGTAGCTTTTTAGTTCTATCTAATATTCAGCGGCGCATAGTTTCCTTCGAGTTTATTAGTTTACTAAACGTTAAAGATATCTTAGTAGTTTATCGGTATTTCAGACTTTATAACTTTACCGCACGGTTCGCGATGTTTTAAAGTATTTATATTTTTTGTATAGTTTACATCTTACGTGGTATCAGTGAAGAATTTGAAGTGATTTTATTTAATAAAATGTTGTTTTTCAAGAACATGTCTGATAAAGTCGAGAACTTCGCCGAAGGTTAAGGCGTGAATAAAGTATACTATTTTGTGTGGAACTCGCGACATCGGAAGCGTTTAGTTAATTTTCTCGGAAAAACATAGTCCCTTTATGATGCTCTAAAAACCTGCCAATAAAGTCCCCGTCAAAATAAATTCAGTCTTTTAACAGATAACTGACAGTCGCACAAAAAAATAACCTTACGATTTATCTCATGTAGACAAAGGCCTTTATTTTAAAAACATAGACGATACATTTATATTTCCATACATAACTTTTTAAAAATTTCCCAATATTACCACGTACTGTTTATCGGGCCCGTTTACACTATCCGCTTGAACGCATTTATTAAAACAAATCGTTGAACCAAAAAAATATCACATTTGTACTGTTAGTTGCCGTGTTTAACTTTGTGAAAGGAAAATAAAATAAGTATGATTTTTCATGGCTCCGCTGGTCACGCACAGCTTTGGGCGTTCCTTTTTATTACTCAAGAAATTCTTGTTCCTTTTATGTTAACTGGTGCTTTATCGTGTTGCATGCCAGTGAACTCACTGCGTACGGCCCGCAAACCCGCGGTTTTATTAACGGTGTGCACATGTCTTAAGATTTTATGAAACGTGAAGTTTACCTACCTGGATACAGTACAATGGGTTTCAATCTTGAGTTTATAGATCAATTCTGTTTTTTAGTTCTTTTCGTAATTTTTGGCCTATATTTTTGTTGTGAAATTCATTATTAATATGAAGTATGTTGATTTTTTATCTTGAAGGCTATCTTTTTTGGTATAAGATACTATCAACCTCTCTATTGCATCGTCTTTAATCATAATAATATTTTAATCTAACTCACAATAACAACATACTCACCGAAAATAAGTCTACAAATATAAAATGAAAAAATGAGTTGTTCAGACCTTAATTCATTTCCTTTCTAAGGCTTGCGGCCACACAATTACTATTACTCCGAGGGAAGGGCGGTACATATTTATTTGTCAGCGAAATCGCGCTTGCCCATTAGGGCTCGGCTAAATCGTGGGCACGCAATAAGTACTTTTTATACCTTATAGCTTCCAAGTGCTTTACACTATAATGCCATTGTTATATTTGGGGTTTGACGACGTCTTGCACCTGCGTTCATCTACTAATACTTAACTTTTTTTTACAAGCATGTTATAAAGAGGAATTAGATTAGTTTTTACTTTATTTTACTAAAAAACAACAGCCTAATTACAATTAAGGATTACAAATTTAGATATTGTAATATGGGAGGCCAAAAATTGCTTTCCATGAACTTACAAAAATAATACGTAAGTTCTAATTTTACACTCTGTTGTAGTCATTATACGACACAAATAATTCTGGCGACAATCGAGGGACGCAACAACTCGTTTTGGTGGACAGTATTATAACATGTAACGTACATACATATTCGTATTTATGGTCCATTGAACTGATCAGGTCAAAGAAGGCATAATGCTTTGCCAAAATGTAAAATATTTGTACCATATTTCTGTATAATTATGATATTTATTCACAATCTCCAAATAAACAAAAATGTAACAAATAAATATCCAAAAAAATCATGCTATTGAAACGCACGAATTAAAGGCACTTCTCCGAAAGCACTTATAACATATAAATGGTACCGTAAAAGGTACGCGTCCCATAAAAGAGTTCTTAAAAAGAACATTTTTACACGTATTTCTGTGACCGATTTATACCAGTAAATAAAGTTGAAACAGAAACCCATAGACACAATATCTCTAGTCACCCTGAAATGGTGCCAAGTTTCCAGACATACTTCGAGTTTCCTGCTTCGGAAAAAATATTGTTATATTCATTTGCCTACGTAAAGTAGTTTTCGAAGTTACTTTGGAGGAGGAAATAAAAACAACAGCCCGGCACGCCGGTCGAGTTCTGTTGATAAAATTCATTAAAGTTCTCAATAACACTGCACTATTCATTATCTCCAACTCTGTTCTCACGATATTTAAACGAGAAATGCATAGTTTTGTAATATAAATGATTTCTGTTAACCTCAAAATATCAAGGCAGCGATTACACGTGCTTATGTTAGAAAAACACTGCATCAAATTAAACTGATTCGTTAAAGTGTATAAAATAAGACTGTCGATGTAAATTATTACATTTTGGTAGCACTATACGTGTTGCTTGCGGCTGATAAAAATTAGCTTATATGTGAATCCATGACTGACTGCCTCGGTGGCGTAGTTGTACTGCATGCGCGGTACGGCAGCGCTCTGAGGTCCTGGGTTCGAATCCCGGGTCGGGCAAAGTGATATTTGGGTTTTTCTGCTCAGTATCAGCCCGGAGTCTGGAATTTGTGCCCGATATGGCGATAGGCTCGCCCCCTATCACATCATGGGACGGAACACACTTGGCGAAAAGTGGGTGCCATGGTTGCGCCTCTGCATACCCCTTCGGGAATAAAATGCGTGATGTTGTGTGTGTGTGAATCCATGACCCTGTGCCAAAGTTCATTCAAATCCGTTAAGTTGTTTCTGCGTTAACTACTTATAAAGACTCACATATATGTAGATTAGAAAACTCTGATATATAATATTAAAAACATTAATAAGTAATAATTATAAATAATAATAATTTAATAACATTAATAAAAAGAAACATCCGAAAAATTGAACTTACATTACATAATTATCATAAAACATCTAATATGAACTTATCATATGCATAACCTACAGCTGCGAACTACACAAGGTTATACTAAACTCATTTCCTATACAGTAGCCGTAATTCAAGATATAACCTAGGGTTTATTTTGGGGATTTAGTGAAGGATTGAGTCGTTATCTACCGGACGATATAATGTATTTCAAACGCTATTAACCTAAAATAGGTTTTACCCGAAATTGCTCCAGCTGCTATTTTATTTTGTGGAAAAATATATTAAACAATTTGCGATACCTTAACCAATTCTCAATTTCAAATTGACTAAGAAGTTAATGTTCTTCATAAACCTCAATTTAGTCAGTTAATAAAAATGTGAAACGTAATTTTTTCGTAATAACTTTAGAAGCACAATATGGATAACAATAAAATAGTTTCTTTATTGTGGCGGCAGGTAAACCTCCGGGGAAATTAACGATAGATTGCAACGTCAAAAAGTTGATCACATATTGTACTCGATCTCTTTCAAGTATTGCTTGCTCGGGGGTCGACGCACGTATTACATTACCCACTACCTCAGCCAATAATAATAATGGGAGCAAACCATTGCCTCTACATTCCTTGATTTGGTATCGTTTTTTTCTACTGATCGTAACGTTGTAACATTCTGTTAAGAACTTTAAAAATTAACACAGAGTGCTTTAAAATGTTGAGCAAATTGTAAACTCTTTTCTTGAGTAGTGCTTTTAAAGCAACGAGGAAACGCAATTAACCCTCACACTCGGTAATTACAATTAGGACACTGTTTCACGCTCTTAATGTTACGTATTTTGCAATCCTTGAGCGCAAAATTAACCTTCCAACATGAAGTTTTTCTGCGATTGGGGACCAGCCGAGCGTCTAGATATTTATGCATAAGCGTTCTTTTACATTGTTGCAAGAACGGTAGTGTTTCTTTTGATATTGCTATGCGAAGTTACAAATAGTTTGAACTATTGATATATACAAGTAGTAGTAGGTAGTAGTAAATATTTACCAATCTTTGACAAAAAAAAAATTAGCTTATAAGAATTCAAATAAAGAAAAGCTATTTACGACTTCATTTATTTTTGTGTTTTTGTTCTTTCATTATCAAGCTTCCACTATTGCGCTCCTGTATTTTTTATTTTTTTTTCACAATTCGTATTTCATCGATGTATGTGTAGCCTAACGATTCTCATTAATTAAAGACCATTTTGACATATCAATAATGAAAGATCCTACACATGCATATAAAAAGTAAGTTAAAAATACAGTTGTCTAATGAGGCAGAAAGCTCTTGCATTCCAACGTTGTGCCAACTCGAACCAGTTGTAAGTGATCATTAAGGAATGCAGTATGCAGACGTTACACCAACGTTTTTGGAGTTTATGGATATCAGGCGAAATGTAACCTGCTTGTTTCCAGTTGTATATTGTTCGAAATAAATTAAGATGAAATTTTTACGTCGACCAAAGGCCATGCGTCGGCGTAATTAAGGTTTCGAATGGTTTTTTTTCCTATAAAAGGTTCCACATACCTATTTCTTGTAATCGTAGTAATTTATCTTTTTATGTAGTTACTCGACTTCGTACTTAATGTGTGTCTATTTTGGGTTGTGAATCTGATTAATCTTATCGAGAGGAATTATTTTAAACCCAATCATTACATTTTTTAAAATATTATAGGACAGATTAATAGAACATGAATTGCAAACGCCGATAGGAAATACTTCAATACGAAAGAGCGCATCATTTCGCACCAAAATTCCACATTTTCATGACATCGACGCACAAAATCCATCAATACACTTCAAAATCTGATACATTGTTTTCAATCGCTATTTTTTGGCATTTATTAAGAATGGAAGGTATGAAAATCTGATAGACATCTTTTAAAATATGTTTTATATTTTTTCTTTATTGTGATGTTCGTTGTTCATAAAATAAATATAATTTAGCAGCTCGCAGCTTCGCACGCCTGAAAAGGGCCTATTTTTCTATAGGGATTGCTCCATCGATACTACACCAGAGCCATCCATTTGAATCATATAAAATACTAATAAAAATCTAGAAAGTAAATAAGACCTCTAAGTCTAAGTAAATGATTACAAAGAAGACACAGAATTCCCCAGTATTTATATTACTGTTCCCAGCAATGCGATAGTATTTAAAAGGCGACTGAACTGGAAATTTTTATAACAATGTAGCATGTGCACTAAACGGGTATATAAATAGATGTTAACTATAATATGGAGAGCAGTCGAACATCATTAACACATGTCACACCAACATCTACTACAATGTAAATGAAAACGTAAGAAGGCAATAGATCACTTGGTCACTTACATGTCGCAATACAGACTTTTAAAGGGGTAAAATATATTATTATGTTCTAAAAAGTTTCGTTTTATTCAGAACAGAGAAGCTAGCACCCACCGCTTTGTTATTACGATTAATCTCCATCAATCATTTTGAACCACTCTTATTGTTCTCCGAGGAATGACCATTATATTTCAAATGTAATTAAACAACAATGTAGCTAATTGTACCACGGCGCAAATAATTACCAGTTTATTTCGAACTTGTGATCTTAATAATTTGAGAAAGTACAAAAATATATTCATGATTCATTTGAGATTGGAATTTAATTTCATGAAGTATTGTTTGAGTTTAGACTATTATATTTAGTAGACTGTTACATTTTACTCTTTAAATTTAAAATTTTACTGCCAAAAAAAGTATTTATTACTATCACAGTTCTAACGTATTATACTGTTTAATGTCTTTGATAAGTCTAAATAGCTCTTTACGTTATTTAAAAAAATATAGTTTTCCGCTATCTATTTTCAACTTAAAATATAACGTCTTTTGTGAATAAATAATCTAGAATCGAAACAGCTACATTGCACACACAAATAAGTTAGTATTAATATCATTGAAATATTCAGATCTGGACATTTTGCGGATGATGATGACGAATATAATTTTGATTTTTAACTAACATTTTATAATTATTTTCATCACAAAATTTCTATGAAACGAAATTTTCATTACTAAATTTAAAAGCTTTTATGCCTTTTTTATTCCTTACTCTCTAATTACAGTGGCAAGGCGTCGCATAACGCCACCTCAACTATTACGGATGCCGTGAGTCAAGCCATAAAGCAAGGAAATTCTTTATGCAAATTACGCTCGCACAACTACTAAGTATTTAGAACATCTATGTAGACAGATGTTAAGCATGTCGGTACAGTAACTAATTAACTTAAAAACTCTGCACCCAACCTAATACAGTTAAGCAACTGTGTTAAGAGTAAAATGCCTTGTTTAAGGCTAATTAATTGACCGTCGAGCTCATTATCACGTTACGTTGGAAAAATGTTCGTTTTTTTTTCATAAAGCAGCCGGTGAAAATATAACCGTCACGCCGCTTCACAAGTCATCAGGAGTTTTTAATGCCCCTTCAAAATGTAACAAGTTTATCCGCACGTTTTAATTACGTTACATCATTTTTTCCGTGATGACACCAGCTAATGAACGTGTTTATTTTTTTCTCTTGTAAATTAAAAATATGGGCAGTCATGGCGTGAAAATTTCTGTCGAAACATAAATTTTGCCGGTTACGAAATTATTCTGTAAAATATGATGTCGGCAAAAAGCAATCGAGACACGTGAGGTCACATTTCTTAATGCAAGAAGAATTATGGATGCCATGCGGCTTAATGTAAGGGAATAAGGATTAGGACTGGGAAAGGAATTATTTGAATCTCCAAAAATCTTACCATAGGAATAGGAAATGCAACAGCAACCTATCACTTCATGTTAGTTTTCTGTAAAACAGTGGGATTACTCCAGTCTTTCAGTCGAGCCAGCCCATTCATAATGCAGTGGGCATCAACTAGGCTCTAAAGCATGGCACTATCATATTTTTGTTCTCGCACATAAATAAATTATAGTAGCCATTGGACATGATAGATTACCAACTAGGTTTACAACGCTATTCCTAAATGAACTTCTCACTGAGATTTTACATTACCAATTGGGACTCATAATATTGCGTATACAGACAGGGTCCATCGATACGAAAAGAAAGAAGAAAGAAAGAAAAGAAACTTATACGAGCTGCGCTTAATACGGCTAAAGGAAATGGTTCTTTGGTTATCCTTTTTTTTATAGTAGTACGAAAAAGTGACCCCGCTGCACCTGATGGAAAGTGAAATGGGGTCTTATATAATATTGACTAACGAGAAATGATAACCCATCCGCAGTTGACACAATTATGTCGGCTTGTTGGAACCGGATATACATAGGCTTGCTTGGTTTTCTATAAATCCACTCGGTCAGCTGTATCATTTCTATAGTAGAGTAAATGATGATGTTACCGACTCGCATGACGAAGTTTTGAAAAGTGTTCTGCTTAAGTGGTTACGGCACACGGACCAAAGAATCATATCATTAAAAAACACCAATTTTAAATATGGAATTAGAGAAATAAACATAATATTTTTAACCCGCGCAACCGTTATGTTTTATTTCTTCTTTCTTATCCCATTTCACTGTAAGGTTGACGTTAAGTTCTTCAAGCTTCTTGAATTCCATTCATACTTGAGCCTAAGTAACACTATTCCGCCACTAATACATATCTCTCGCAATATAATTCCGCAACCCGAGATGCTTATAAAGCAGCCTACATATTGAAATATTTTGAGTCCCTCGTTAGATTCAAATGTGCGGTGCCGTTTGGAGTGTAGAGTGAATTCATTATCGCTGTCGGGCAGTCGTTAGTGGTTTACGACCCTGTTCACAAACTCTTTGAAATAACGCTCCCCAAGGTAGCTTGACGCGTTTGCGGTCGTCACGAATACGGGAATCAGGACATTAAAAACATAAATCTAATTGCTTGGGGGTAACAATCGAGATTTACTGTGAACACGTCGCGAATTGTGGTATATATGTTTTATATATGTGAAGATATTGCCGTCAGTGCAACGAGAGCCCATAGTAACATTACTCAGAATTTTAAATGTTGAAATACTACGTGACACCTATTAAAACTCGATTAGATAAGGACAGACACTATAATTTTAAAGCTTAAAAAAGGCGGTTACGCAGAGGGCGTTTGATATATTTTTTTTTATACGACACACAATATATGTTTTTACATATCTTTATATATATTACGTAAAGATATGTAAAAAGATACATAATATATCTTTATATTTGGATTTTTATGCTCAGTATTAGCCCGGAGTCTGGAATTTGTGCCGATATGGCGATAGGCTCGCCCCCTATCACATCACAGGGCGGAACACACTTGGCACACGGTGCCCTAGTTGCGCCTCAGCATATCCCTTCGGGGATAAATGCGTGGTGTATGTTATCATATCTTTTACCATAGATTATACATAATAACAACACCAATTAACACGTTTGGTTATAAATTACTTATTCACGAACGTTACTTAGCTATGTACAGAGCAATGCTGTGATAACAAGTCTGTTTCCCAATGCTGACAGCATGACAGCCTACGCCGTGCGTAGACCCAGACTCGCTGTAATAGGCTAATTTAAAGTACTCTAATTGGCTGTCAGTTAAATAAAGCTGTTCGGGTGCACTATGCGTCCTTATAGTTTGGTTTGTGAATAAGGATATCAGTCTACTTATGCCTGGTATAAACTAACTACATTACTTTCAAAGGAAACACGTTGATTATGCGCTACCATAACAAAGTAATATTGATTTAGGCCGCTATTCTACATGCCACTATGCAATATGAATGGTAAATTGTCAAAATATTTGGAATACAAAAATGTTTAAACAAACAAACGTGTAAATTATGCTGACGCATCAATTAGGCAGGAATCAAAAACCAATGAGTTAACAACGTCTTAACGCGGAAGGACTGAAGATTTTATCTCCACATTAAGGGACGCACGTCATTCAAGCGTGTGACTTGCGATTAACACCTGTTCCTTTGAAGATAAATGTTTCTATCTTGTGCCCTTCTACTCTTATAGTTTTGTATTCAGTCTGTTTTATGCAAATACTAGAGTCTTATAGACAACGAAGGTGGACAGTTTTATTAAGCTGACTTTATCTCTAAGCTGCCATTACTCTCTCTGAATTGAATGAATCCCTCCTAGCCCAATTTCGGTCACAGCAGCCGATCTTAAGCGTAATATACGTGCACTATAAGCAGGTATACTCTTTGTTCCTTTACGCTCAGCGTCTAACAAGGCAGTGGTCCGATATAACCGGAGAGAAATCAGGCGCAGGAAAAACATCTTTACGTGTATTCCGAGGTTCGGGAATATCACACCGCCAACGTTCTAATTCCTAACTGTAACTGAGTATTTTGTAAGACGGAAAACTTCAGTCAAAATTATTAATCCAATAATAAACCCTCTGTTAGTGGGGTCTCTAAATTACTACAAAACTAAGTATTGCTTGGTTTTATGTTTAACCCAAAAGAGAACACGGTAGGACTTTCATACCAGACGAGATCACAACCAAAACCCAGTCCCTTGTGTGCGTAAAAATATCAATTAGTCGGTATTATTATAATTCGATTTCATTAAACCGTCACAGTAATAATACAAGTGTAATGTATGTTTTCCATTAACGCGCCAATGGGCTTCATTGACTATGTAATAATTATCTGCCTTATTAATTTTTGTACACGGAACAGATTTTGATGTTAAGCTCGTATTAAAAGGTCAACGAGCAAATCAGCTTAGCGGAGCTCTGCTTTCACGGTTAAAATGTGAAAATATTTTTGTTACACCACGACGTAATAAAAGGGAATTTCGTGAAATGAAGGATTTCGATGTGATATAATATGTATTAGCTCTCTCGTTATTTTTTTTAATTCGGGTAAACTTCCGGGCACGTTGTCGCGTGATAAAAAGAAAGCTGTAGCGTCCGTGTTCGTGAAAGTTTCTAAATAAATAAATAATCAGGGTTCTTAGATAACTTGTGTAATATGTTCAACTGGAGGCGAATTACGATCTTATGTGAGTATTTATTAAAGTGGTTAATAGGTAATTTCTTAATAAAAAAAATGCGTATTTAAAACATTAATCACATATTGATTAATGAGATGGTACTAATTCAAGCATATATACTAAATGACGAATGCATAATTTCTATCTTAAGTTCTTTTGTTTGAAATAGTAACAAAACTTTGTTTTATCATTTTGGTATCATAAACTACTAGAGTTATTCTAAAATATTTCCTTAATTATAGATAACATAAAATAAAAAATAGATTCAAAATACAATCAAATCTGCTCTCACAATTTTTTCAGTTGCGTCACGGAAGCAAGCCATGTATGCAAATGTAAAATATCTCAAACATAATTCTACCATATAAACATCAATATGAATATTTATGGAAAAGTTCACATAATTGAATATTTGAAAACATCTAAACGGATAACAGGCTTCGTGAAAACACTCAAACAAGCAAAATTAGTATATTCGCCCACTACGTTGCCTAGGTAATGATGAGAATACTTCAATATTGATCTGTCTGATGCCCCACGGTATGAAACGAAAGTAATTTAAGTACTTACAAGTCCATTACCGAAAGCAATAGACCTACGTCAAAAGGCAAATTAATAGATTAGGAATATGTCAGATACAATTATTAATATATGAAGGTTATTGGATAACTGAAGTAATTAGTAATTAATTTATCTAAGGGCCGATGATAAATGATATCTACGAATTAGCTACTTATTACCGGCCATCTTAGTAACATGGACAACACGATTCGGAAGGAAAAACTTCAGATAGGGATCGGAGAAAGAAGCCTCATTAGAGAGTATGAGGAAAAAATATTTTTCTCAAGACGAAATTTCGGTACACCTTACTTCTCAACACATTTGCGACAAATTGGTATCTTGAAGAGGCTAAAGTGGATACGCCGGGCTTTAAAGTAAGATCATTTACGGTGACATGAATTAAATGTTAAAGATTTGTAATTTTAACGTAATTTATATTTATAGCCATTTTGTGAAAGTACTGATTTGTTAAACTTCGTATTTCGATTTTTTTTTTTATTTTCATCAACATATGCAATGTAATCAAAAAACGTTTTTTTAATTGTTATCCTAGCGACTAACTTATCGATAGGGTATGTCCTTCCCATCCATTTTTTTATATCATTGCGTTAACGATTCTAGAAATACACCTTGGCTACAGCCCGTGCAATATAATCGATAGAATCCATGTGATGATTTTATTTCATTACCATATATGCATCTACTACGTAAAAAATCATATGTTTTTAATACCTGTCCCTTAGTCCAAATACTGCATATATAATCAGAGTCTTATATTGTAAACTAACTTTTGATCGCGACTTTGCCCGCGTGAAGGAGTTCCTGGGATAGAAAGTATAACCTTCCCAGGGTCTTAACCTATTTCCATACCAAATTTTGTGAAAATCCGTTTAGTAAATTTTGGGAAAATCGATAACATACAGACAGACAGAAAAGGGGACTTTGTTTTATATGTATATAGACAGATATACATTTAAAACGATACTACGCAATTTATAAGGCGTAATAAAAACTGTTCTTTATACCAGCTCTATATACGTAAGATAGTATTTCAGTGAGCAAGCCACCCACTGCATTAAGGTACGAGGAAAGCCTAAGACCCGAACAATAAAAAGGAAACGCTCCACGACGTGCGTGACCACCGGCTCAATGCAAATTATACTTCCATACATTTCATACAATAAAACCAAATGAGCCCTTTTAACGCAACATGAGAAATCGATAAAAAACCACCGAGCACCGCTCTTGTAAGTAAATATTTAGTTTAGTACCCCGCCCAGGGCTATTTAAATAAGTTCATAGCATAAAAAAGTTTTATAGTATATTCTCACATATATTATATTGTAATATATATTATATACTATAAATTTTCATATGCAAACAATAAAAGTATTAGGGAAATTAGCGTTTTGTACATGATGTTATATGATGTTTGTTTTTATTTTCGTTATGAGAATTCATTCAAGTATAGATGGTACTAAGACAGCGTAGAGTCTCAGAAAAACGGATGTGCCGACTTGCGAATTTACTTAATAATATTTGCTAAAAAATTAATTTATTTTATTTCTAGCTCTTAATTTCAAATAAAACAAGACGCCTTAAATTAATAAAAAACACTAGGTATTTTATATAACAGTATTCTTCAGCTTGTAAAAGTTGATTCACATAGTGACCGCCCAGGGCCACATTGAAGAGCATCAACGGTTTTGCGGCACATTTTCAGTGAATACACCCGAGTTTATGCCTGGAACGGGCCGAAAATATATTTTTCGGCAGTAAAGGGCTGTCCCCGGAGTTTGTCCTGACCACCGGCCGATCATAACCCAATTACACTTCAACCGCATTTTTATGAACACGCTACACCTTACTACAAAACAAAAACGATACCTAGCATATAAACGATGCCCAGGGCGGATTTTATTGAAAAAAATCGCCATATCGTCGAAATTTTGATCCTGAAAACGAGTACATTTTTAGGCGTTGGGGTATTTTGTGATAGACGTTCGGTATTGATGTAGAATTTAATGTCACACTTATTATGTCCCGCTGTTTGGGATGCAAGGTAGACAGACGACTTGATATGTCACAGGACACCTTGATAGCAGGTCGCTTTTGACAGTACGTCTGTAAATATTTAGGGGATGCCTATGCTCAGCAGTGGACTTCATGGGGCTGATCATCATTAGCCACTCACAGATAAATCATGTGATAATTCATCATCGTTCAAATTTTCGTCCAAAAATTATGCGGCTTAAGCAAAAGTGAAGTCTGGAGAGGCAGAATTATTTTTTTCTAAATGGAAACTTTGGAGAAAATTTTATTAAAGTAGTTAACGAATCCCTATATTTACAAAAAGAACATATATTTTAGGTCAAATCACGTTTGATCTCCGAACCCTTACGATCTGTTTCTATGGTAATGATTTTAATTCTTCCATTCCACACATCAAAGCATAATACAAAATATCCCGCGAAATATTTTTCCCCAAAAATATTCATGAAAGATACTATCCATTTTCGCAAATATTTTCGTATGATTTAATTTATCCTAACGTTCGCAAGCCTTAATAGTTAAATAACAGCGAGTGTTAGATGAGCCGTGGAAAGCAGTTATAGCCAATTGCGTGCCTGTAATATGCCAATTATTGTCTACAGCACGTTGTGTCACTGCGCTTCGTATTCAATGCGATCCCATTCTACATACTCTATAGCACTTTATTATAAAGTTAATAAGGGCGAAATTAACTTTAATTGAATTTGAATACTGGAGATGCTTTGTCGATCAGTAACGCATTCATTATGTTTTCAACAATATTAATTATAATAACTATTTACCTTCACAACTATAACAAGTCTTGAATATTTGTTGCCTGAGATTTTTCATTCCACGTCTCCTATTTTGGGCCAAAGAAATTATTACTGTTATCATGTTTATAAATTGGAAATAAATCTTAACTTTTCGGATAGTATTAGGGTTTTAAGTCAGATACCGAAAAAAATAGTTTAGTACTAAGCAAAAGGATTCATACCTTTCTACTAACCTCTTTAGACACACAGGTCTGTTACAATATTGTACAATGTCTTTAAGTTTCTAGAATCGAATACTATGTCCAAGATATTCGTTAGAATCGATCTCCGTTTATGGAATATTTACAAGCGATAAACTCGATAGCCCAGTATGATCGCGTCAGCGAGCCGTTTGATTTTTACCCTTCTTTTGGAGTGTCGCCAAACTACATACACTCGTAGTTTAGTGTGTGAACATTTCGCTTGAGTTGTGTCCATTGGAATAATAAACGATCGTGTTATTCTCTTAAACCTGGAGTTGTCGTATTTGTATAAAGAATGCAACTTATTATATCTTTGACAAAATAACTAATAAACATAATATTTATTGATATTTACTAACTAATGAATAGTTCTACGAACATGGATAAAATTTGAGCAGATATTTGCACCCTTATTACTGTATAATAAAAATACGCATTTGTGGAATCATATAAACATCATATGCAAAGAAAATCTTGTACAATAGGAGCAATTTAGGTCGGATTTGTTCAGGGTTTTATGAAGAGGTGTATGTGAGAAAAAGAAAATCTTTATATATCTCGAAACTATTTGTTATTTAAATTTTATAACAAGCATACACTACTACTTATTCATACACATGAAAACCTTCACCCAAACCAGAAAACTTTCAACTTAAGGTTATAGCTTAAGGTCCATTTTTCGTCGTATTAAATTTTAAAGGCCGAAATATCCATGCATATTAATTATTTTTACGTTTTTCTTTCAACTGCGAGAACTAATCACTAACTAGACGTGAATTTAAATTCTTTACTTGTCAATACTTGTTTAGTTACCCAGATTAAAGGTGAAACAAAATGTATGAAAAATGGACCTTAAGCTATAACCTTAAATACGTAACAGATGAAAACGTCTGCATAAAATGGTACGAACTTTAACCGCACTAAGATATTCGCTCGTAACAAAGCCAATTATTGCATTCAAGTGGACTAAATGACTAGCCAGCATAAGGGACAGGCAGGGATCAGCAAATTTCCGGTTACCCGGCCGTTTATGACAGTGGTCATTTTCCGGGCTATTACAACCGAGGTTTTTACTTTTGTATTTGAACGTATGTACAAAAATTTGGCACCTTTTGCCATGATTTTTCGCTCGTCATATTTGCTGTAGTTCTTCTTTTATACCGATTACGTCCGTTTTTTTTTAAAGCAGTTTTTCGGTATTCAGTATAAAACGGTTGGAATTTAAGTTTGGATTTGTCGTTATGAATATAACGATATATACTTATAATAGTAAACATGTAAGTAAATTATGAACTAATAATAAGACATCACATGTCTACAGTAAAACGTCGAGCTAATCGAAAAGCTGACTAAAGCAACGCATAAACTCAAGCCACTGTTTATGATACACCAACCACAACTTCCGAACAACATATTCATAAAACACATACGCCATTAAAGGAGTACGACAATTCTTTGACAGTGAAAAATGCGACGCTTTCCACTTGCAATAATGTGGGCCGTTATACCAAATTACTTCATAAGTCTAAAGTTGACTCCGGGAAACGGGGATATTCACAAAGGTAAAGCCATAAATATCGGTCTATTGTTTTAGTCACAAAGCGAACACTTCTTTTTATTATTTGACCCTTTTGTGGGTAGCAATAAAATGAGGCTGAAAGTGGTAAATAATAATCTGGTGGCTGGTGTTGCTCCGTTGAACCCGATCCGATGGGACCGGTAAATCTTTATAAGAACAACACTCGTTCAGATATTTTACATTGATTAAAATAAAAGCCATTCAAATAAGCGACTTGTAACGCATCCCACGAGGGATGACAGGGTAATTTTGAAAAAGAACCCGAAAGATTAACGTAGCGGGCCTTGATGACTTTATAATAAAAGTAAAGGTCATGTGACAGTCAAAAGTATATTAGTGTGCAGAAATTAAATTTAAAACATACTAGTACCGTTTAAATTACTTTTCAGATTGATGTAAGTAAAATGTGTAAAGGATGACTGTAATTTTAATGTTTTATGAAAGCCAAAGTCCGAGATTAGTCGCTAAAATGAATTCATGTATTTTGGTGAAGCGAATATCAACCTTAAACAAACTAGGGATATTCAATGGATGCGTGCCATAAAATATTAATTTAAATGGGTAGTGTTTAATAAAGTTTATCTGAGAGTATTATGTAATTATTATTATTAATATAAAATATGCATTTGCCGAATTCGTATTAACATTTTCGTATACACGAATATAATAGAAATATCTTATTGATGAAATATTTTCTGGGAGGAGTAGTTAACAATTTTTATCAACAATGCATTTTGCAAAGCCTATTTTCTCGTCAAATGTTTAGAAATACTACGGTTTAATGGAGTAGCTGTAAGTTTTACAGTAATGTAGTGTTTCTCGATAAGAGTTTGACAGCAGCGCGACGTTTAAATTAGTAAGTATTTAAAAACCTTCTAAAGAACGAAATAAGCTGAAAGTATAACATTTAGGGCACATTGCGCCTACATTATTATGTTTTAAACTGTAGAGGACTAACGACGCCGTGACCCCAATTATTTTTACAACAATGGCTGTTGTGTAAACCGGATTCAGCGGGTACTCCCGAAATTTGCATTACATTGCCTAACACCAAACACGATTTGTTTTTGTGAATGCCCAAGTGAATTTAGCTTTCGGACATTCGAATTTTTATGTTTAAAAATTACCCGTTTAGTAATTCCACGCTCGAACATCGAAAGTACTTTAAGCCGTAAATTTTAATTTTAGCTCCGGGTCAACAACCCTGTTTGGAGAGTAATCACAATTTTACTGAAATGAGCTCTGCCGCTTTTATATTAAAAATAATTTTAATGTGTGCGGGGTTTTAGTTTATATACAGAAAGGGGAAGTTATTGTCGTTTTTTGTTAAAAAAAATAAAGAAATTGAAATATAAATTGCACTTGTTTTTCATCCCTGTTTTTATGCTATAATAATTGTGGAGTAAAAGAATTATATTTTATATTAAGAGTTACGAGATTCTGCGTCCCTGAGGTCAGGGTTCGCGTAAAAGATGATTACGTATACTTAATACTTTTTGAGGATTCAGAATATTGTTTTTTTTTTGTGGTGAAATATCGCATATTATTCTACGAATAGCTTTGAGTAGAATAATTCCTACAAACGATTTCTAGACTTCAACATCATCTGTGAACGATAAATCTAAGTTCCTTCCAACCCTCTAAATATAAACGTATACTCATCAAATAACTATAACCGCAGTCGACTTCGTATCTCTGCTCACTACATAAATCAAATATAAATAAAGGACCTCATAAGCTGTCAACGTAATGCCATTCAAGCCAGGGCTGGGTGCGTAATATCGTCGAATAAATCATGTTTAGTTAAAATATGCCTCAATACCTTCTGAATATGAAATCACTTTTCACCATTTAGAATGAAAAGATTTAATTTTGAAGTATAGGAAAGGATGAGTTAGTAAATTTAATAAAATTATTTCGCTGCGCATATTGTCAATTTGTTGCCAAGAAACACTACACACATTATGGAACGTGACATTTGATTTAACAACTTTGTCAAAATCAACTGTCAGTTTCAAATGGGTATTTTAACACTGGCGGGGGATTTCAAAATAGAGTTTTTTCGATTACCCGATTTTTAGTCTCTCTTTGTTTTATATCTGCCATTATTACTCGACTGTGGCAAACCACCGATAAATGGTGGCAGCCATAATACAAACGAAGAAGAACACTAATTGCGGGTGAATTCGCAGCGGACGACCACCACACATGCCCTGGACTCGTAACGTGTTCTGTCAGGTTTCGACAGCCTCTAATAGTATAGTGTTTCTCGGCAACAAGTTGATAGCCTCTGTGAGGAACTTCATACTTTACTTATACTTTGCTTGTTAATATTTAATGTGGCTGACGGTTTAAAGGAAGAATGTATAAATTGTTTACAATAAGACAGGCTTCCCATATTTTATGAGTGGATCGCAACAAGAAAATGGAAGATATTCCAAGCTTAGTTCAATTATAGGATACATGCGCCTGGACGACACGTACCTATAATAAATCATGTGATATTCACATATTCCCGATAGTCACGTTTCAACACTTTTACTTTAAGTTGCCTGCGATTGTGGAAAGTCATCGTTCCATTAATCGACGACGGTGTATGTCGAACTTACTATCGTAAAATTTTGACATTTTATCGTACTAATACAATAGTTGACTGCCTCAATGGCGTGGTTATTTATGGTATGATTGTAGTGCTCAGGTCACGGATTCGATTTTCGGATTGGGAAGTGATATTGGGTTTTTCTACTCAGTCTCAGCGCGGAGTCTGAAATTAGTGCCCGATATGGCTCGCCCTCTATCGAATCATGAGAATACACACGGTGGAAAGTGCGTACACTAGTTGCACTACTGCCGAACCCTTTGGGATAAAAGGCTAGAGTGTGTACATTAGTTGAATTTTCAGTTCGGAATCTCGATATGACAACAGCCTTGGCTCCGTCCACATCATGAGACGGAATAAATTTGCCAAAAAGAGTATTTGTTGCACCTCTGCCTACCCCTTCGGCGATAAGGGGCGTGTTTTGTGTATTATACTATAAAATATTTATTAATATAAACTGAGTGGGATTAAATTATCTATTGCAAAATACCCCTCCCGTAACACTAAGAAGCCTTGCATGCTAAGGCCGACTTTATGAACCAATTTGCACGAAGAACAAGCTACGGATAGTTTATTATATTTCTACGTAAAATAAAAAAGATGGCCGCAGTTGTTCGCGTTATGTTTTTGTGCAAAAAACACGTTTTAACCAGTATAATAATACTTTTCATGACGTAATCGCCTTTAACGATACGCTGCTAATGGAACTGTAATAATAAATTCTATTATTAAAAATGTGAAAATTCATCAAGTTTATATGTTTGTTACCGATAAACGCCTAAACCGCTAAATGGATTTGTATGAAATTTTGCACACAAATAAACTAAGCCGTGGATTAATGCCAAATCTACCTTTCATCCCTTAACTACACATTGCACTGTGAATGTATTATGCTGGTGAGACTTTTACGCGGGAAAAACCGTTAGTAAAAATTTTAATGTTTCATTGTATTTATGTGAACTGCAGTAAAAACGTATCATGTAGTAGGTACTCGTAATATGAACATTTTATACCATAAGACGCACCCTTAGAACTAAAGTGACCTAATACAAATTTTATATTATATTTTCTCATTTTGCTGAAAACACGACTTTCTAAAGCATGATTTATAACCCTATGACGGGAAAAAGACAAAATTATAGGATAGAGAGATTCTCACTTTTAACAACCGCCCAATTCCCCGCCTTCTATATCGTTTTCAAATCTTTTTTATTTGTTTCCCACGAATCGCCTTTTTTGAGTTACGGCACTTTAGTTCTAAGAATACGACGTGTTTAAGAGTTTAAAATATTTTTTACTGACGCTTCAAATTCCAAAATTATCTGATATCAACTTCCTTTATTTAGTGACTGTGTAACATCATCAATACAATTTTCAAGTAGATAGTACAAGGATGCCATGACCTATTTGTGGCCAGTAAAAGACCGCAAATTCTTGATATTTATAGGGTCGTCTGTGTCAAATAGTGGCTGAAAGCGAAGTCGAGTCAGTCGTTACAAGCTTTATAGGTTAGCCAGCCTTCACCACCGATTCGTAATCACTTTTCGGATCACTGGAATAACACAACAATATTTTATTTTAGATATAAACTCCTATTACACATGTCACAAATTAATATCGTTTTTTTATTGCAGTTGAATGACGTGACGAGCATGCAGCTTTCCTGATGCTAAGCGAAACGACTGCTCATATACAGTAGTAATGGCGCTGGTTACAATGTCTTTCTATCTAGAAAACAAAGGCAATGCACACTGGTGCTTAGCGGTAAAAATAGACAGGGCTACCTATCTAGATGGCCCCTCGCAATTGTAACACCTCTCATCAGTATAAGTACATGATTCAGACTGTTGAAATAGAAACATAATGGATTGGCAAAATTATAATATATGTAATATTGATGTAATAACATAAAATCACCACATATTTCTATTTTCTTATAAAATTAACATTTATAAAACATACAGTAATTAACAAAATTCACTAGCAATTTACTGTTGAATGTTTTAACTATGCATTTATAATAAGACCTTAAAGGAAATTTACATCAGGTAGACGACAGATCAAAACTAAGCTTAGTCGCTTCTGAAACAAGCTTAAAATGATAAGTTTAATTCCTTATATTTAGTGGTATAAGAGCGAATGAGCAAGAGAATATAGCAAAATAAACATCGGAACAAATCCTTGGAACAAATTAACCGAGCACCATAACTGTAGTGTGTTATAAAAGATTGCAGCTAAATTACTGGGCCATTAAACAGACGGCAGGTGCCCCTGGGGTAAAGTGTACACCTCGCTTTACGAGCATTTAATATTGAAACCGTTTGTCAACATTTTATAAATAACTTATGTATATTTTGTATGAACAAAGAAGACAAGTAATTTTGTAATTATAAATGATGCGTAATTAAATTTAATTTTCGTTCGATTTTGAGTGTAATTATTTATTAACTATCTGTACACTGTAGTCCTGTAATAAATTAATTTTACTTTGTTTATAAAGTTGTTAGGTCAATTTTATTTCCAGCATATTTGTAATAAACTCAATTCTTTGGGTTCAAATCAAAACCGCAATTTATGCTGCTTATTGAATAATATATCTATTATCTTGACTTTTTTATAATCTATATTCTCATGTAATAGATCTAAAATTTACGTGCAAGATCATATTTATTACGGTAATGATATTCATTTTATATTATACTAACTTTTGCTTGTGGCTCCGCCCGAGTGAGATTTTTTTTTCCGGATAAATATTTTGTCGGATAAAAGTAGTCTATAATAGCATTCTGGAGTAATGTAGCTTCCTATTAGTAAAAAAAATTCAAAACCGTTAAGTAGTTCCTGAGATTAGCGCATTCAAACTAACAAACAATGAAACCTTTCAGTTTTATTTATTAGTATAGACTTAAAATGCACAGTTTCCAAACGGTTGCCTCTTAAAATAATGAAATAATTATGTTCTTTCGTAGTATAGTCAGTTCATTAATCTTTGTTCCGAAAAAAAAACATTTCGGATCCCATGCCTTACCAGCAAAGGAGCATATAACAAATAAGATTTTAATTTTAATACTTACATATTATCTAGTTTCACACTTTCAGTTAATACTATTACAATAGCATTTTTGTGTACTTTCCCCTGCAGACGACCCCTCACAGTCAATCCACAACTCCAGTTACTTTCACTTGGCGCGCAAGTTCTCTTCGAATGAAAACCTTCGTTACTCATTCTAAGAAAAAGTTTAATTCTAAAGATCTTTTTCGCAAAGTCGGAGTCACATTACCTAAGTTAATACATGAACGTCTTAAAAACATGCCCTTAAATATTTTATACAAACAATAAAAAAAAAAAAGTGATATTTCTATGAGATATTTCTTGGAGCTATGATGCCGTCTAAATATTATAACTAGTAGAAACACGATGATGAAAATATTGTTACAGATAGTGTTATATATGCACTCTACGACCTGAATGGACAGCCCTTGTCGGCCTACGTCTTACAGTAAAAAAATGTTGCTCTGCGGTTGTCGATTGCCTCTCGTAATTGCATCGCGTGTACCGTACGACACTGCCCTGTCCTGGGTTCGAATCTTAGGTCAAATAAAGTAGTTTTTCTTCTCAGAAGTTGCTGTTTAAAAAGTGTACCCGGTGGCCTAAATTCACCCCCTAACACATCGAGGGACGGAACATTAGTGACAAATAAATGACTTTATTGTACCTCTGCCTAATTCGGGGAAAAAGACATAATGTATTTGTTTACATTGTTTTTTCTTGATCTCCACAATTATTTTTTGTTATGCGAGCTGTCTTCCCACGACCATCTTTTTTCTTTGAAACCGTATTTTATTACGCAATTATACTTAAGGCCAGTTCAGTAACATATCGACTTATAATATCAACTACGACGATTTCGTGATGTTCACTTGAATATACCTATCCATAATCAATAGAACAACATAATGCCAATGCATATATCACATATTGAAGCCAAGGCGATAATTTCATTGTCTACCTAGTCACTAACTAGAGGATTTGTACGTTAGGCCCAGCCCGTCTCCAATTGACGTAGTATCCAGACATAAACCTCGACGGTCGGAAAGCTTGTTTATTACTATTAGTATTTTGAGCATATAATATAATATACATAAACATTTTGCGGTCATATGCACTCAATGTGAAATTTATGATTTAATTACTGTTATTGCTTTGGTTATGGTAATTTGGAAATAATTTAATTTTGGAAATTGCTTACATCATTGTGGTAAAGTTTTTGCAAAAACTAAAATGTTATATTTTCAGATTCAATTGACTGTGTTTCTTTATAAGATATGACCAAGCCCATGTCAAAGTTTAATATCCGAAATATAACAGCTCAGAGCATGAATATTAAATGTAATCTTATTGATAAATCTGAAGATGGCAAAGGTTGCAACTGTCGTGTAGGCTATAATGTCGATATATTCTTGAGAGCGCTCAGTACTATTTACTCTACAATATTCTCCCTTGTGGAAATCTCTTAGATGCGATCATAAATCGCTTCGGTTGACATAATAGCGTAAAGGGAGCGGCTTGGATTTATGCATGTTTGATTTAGAGGGAAGTGAGGGTTGTCATTTCAACAACGTTTTCACTAAAAATATGGTACGCTTACATACGCAAATATTATTTTGAAAGGCGAAGCGTGCGCGGCCGTTTTTACACAGCCGTTTCGAGTATTTCATTTCCACTTGTATTTAAATAAGCTCAAGAATTTTCATGAGCGCACTGAAATATCACACACGCAATAATAAGACGACATGAAAACCGGCCTAAAATAAAAACGAGCCGGGATCGTTGTAACATATCCGTTATCCGGTTTGTTCGATACCAAATGAGGGTATCGTAAATTTCATTTAGTACGCGTTTGCTTTTACGATTTATTGGCAGACATTCGATCAGTTAAATATTCAGATAAACGTTCAAATTCAAACGTTTTCGTTTCATTTATGTAAAGTGATACTCGAAAATCAAAAATAATAATCGAATCCCCGAACAATTACATCGGAGAGACATAAGAATATTCCATCTATTTACATTTTATCAGATAACTCATTCGGAATTTATTTAACCTGGCGACTGTGAAACAGGGACTCTGTATTAAATTTATTTCGGAGCCAGCGTTCGTTTATTGCGTCTTAGATTGGAATTGGAATATCCAGGCAGGACAGATTAACAATTTTCGAATTCTAAGGGCAGCCAGCGTTCTATATTCAAGACACGATTCAAATTAAGTGATAAAGCGTTGGGAGTGCGCCGCCTGTGCCGGTTGTGCCCGGTTGTCACCCGGTAATACCGAAGAAGCGACGTGCCCTTCGCTCCATTACCACTTCTGTGCTGCATCTCGGCCAATTTGTCGAAGAAAATGTTCACCCCCTGCCATTAAAGAACCGATTACACCCCATCTGATACGACACACGAACGGAGCTGATCCGTTTCCGAATTATCCAATATAAATTACTTTTTCTAGCATTTCTCTAAATTGTTAATATATTTTGTAGTTATTATGAGTGTAGGTAAAGAATAATATTTCGATAACTAGAGTAGATAGTAGGTACATGTGATTGTTAATAAACGGTTTCATAGTTAATAGTTAATGTACCGTGGTAGTGATGTAAACAGTTACACTACAATTTACAAACTTAATAATAGGAGTATCTAGATTTATTATATGACCCTAATTATAGTTCTAAAAAGGAGAATAGTGGACAGGGTTATCTAGCTATTAATATACATGTATTTTCCCTCCTTGACCTTTTTAATAGCGTGAGGTAAGAAGTCATCCACTCTGCAATTATTTTCATTCATGTTTGAGCATTATTTATTACAGAAAACTATGAGTAAATCCAAACAATATTAAAGAAGTTATTTTAATAGATATAATCATATTGTTTTTTTTTTATAATAATTAAGTGTGTTTAATATCAACTAACCCGCCCTGGGATTTATACGTGTAATGCAGCATATATATACCCTACATTGATTTTTCTTTTGTAAGGGCTAAGGTATCGATCAAAATTTATTCCTAATTACTGCGTTGTACGGGACCATTTTTTTAAATATAAAAATGGGTTATATATTATTCTTAAAAAATGGACTATGCCACTATACATTTTTCGGTAGACCTATAAAAGAGGAACGATTCCACCCAACATTATTTTGTTATATCCATAGGTTACATTTTCAATAAAAGCTCCCAATCGTCTAGATTTTTTTGAACATCTTCAACACTCATCGTTATTTTTAACCAATTCATACCAAACTAATGAATATATTATACGCATAATCCTTTCTCTTAAATCAATCCGTCCATTGGTAAAAACGGCTTATAAAAATCCGTTCAGTAATTTTTGAGTTTATCGTATTTAGATAGAAAAACAGACAGATAGAGGGACGCGGCAGGGCACTTTATTTCATAGTTCATACTATGTAATTTGATAAATGAAGATTACTTACTACCAGCGCTACATTTCTATTTCTAAATTATTTAAATTAACTGTATTAATTTTGAATTATTTTAAATTTGACTGCCTCCGTGGCAAATTGATATGGCTTTAAGATCCCAGGTTTGAATCCCGGGTCGTACAAACGGATATTTGGGTTTTCTGCTCAGTATAGCTCGGAGGCTGGACTTTGTGACCAATATATTGATAGTAGTTGCACCTCTGCTTACCCGTTTTTGGATGAAAGTGCGATGTGTGTCTCTATTAATGCAGTAATGTGAGGTAAAACGATTTTATTTTAAGGCGAGCATGGCAGGCGTATTCCCCTATAACTGATGGTAATCGGTATCCAACGAGAGTATCGATTAACCCTAAATCATTTTCCGTCGCCAATTTACATAAAAGACCCGGCCTATACGAAATTTCATCAATCCAGCTTCGTAGGCTTGAGAGGCAGTTCTCGTAATAAAAATCAAATAAAATGAAATGTAGCCTAAAAGGGACATAATAGGTTTAGACTAAGCAAACATTTTAAGAATCGATTAAGAATTTCCAGAGAATTATCTGCTATAATAGCATTTTGCATAAAGTTGTGATTCGGTTACTACGAATACATGATATTATATTGGAGCCTCTACAGAATGTGCCCTGATAGCGCCCTCTCCAAGCGTAATTGGCTCTTATGCTGTCTACAAGAGTCGAGTAGGTCGTCACATAATAATACACGACACTTTTTAGTAAATTGGGTTTCTAGTACTTCGTACAAATGTGAAAAAATATTTGTAATATGTTATTTTAAAATAGTTTTATAAAATATTATTTATTTATAACTGAACTGTTTGTATATATAAAAAAGGTAGAATGTTGTACAAAAAAAGAATATTATATTAATAAATCAAAATATTTTAGCAATTCAAACATTTAATGGTTCGATGTAAGTATATAAAAGGCAATTTCTTTGCATTTGTAACACTTGAATATAGATAATTTGTTTATAATGAAAAAGCAAAAGAAAAACGAATATTAATTACCTCTCAATATCCTGGTATTGAAGTAATTCTTTAACTCGAAATACGAATAAAATATAAGTATAAAGATATATTTAGGTAATGTAGATCCCACTCAACCAACGCAGTATCGTACGGAATCCTCACAAAATCCATTTCCGAATACCATAAAACTTATTCGAATACATTTGTGAACAGGATCCATAAAAAAGAACGATTGTTTCACTTACGACATCAGATCAAGTGACACATATTGAACACCAAATTCATAATCGAACGGGCAAACTCATCGGAATAAGAAATTTGTAAGGAATGAAGAGAAATCAGACAGTGTTTATGATTTTATGGATGCCACTTCATTCTATGATATTGCATCGTACAATAATAATAAAACGTAACGACCTATTCGATGTGTAGAAAAAATGTCGCTCCCCAGTCCGCTTGCAAAGAATATAAGGGTCGATATCATTTAAACTTAATAAGGGATTACAGGATATGTTAAGCTGTTGGAATAGCTTCAGTATAGCGGAATGAGGGCGAAAAGATATTTATAAAGTAATAATTTTCATCAGAAAAACCATAAAAGGGCAAAATCAACAAAAATGGAAAGGTGTTTAAAATATGGAAATGGTTGAAATTTAAAGGAATTATAAAGACAAACTTTTTTTTATTTTCTAAAAAGGAATCCGACACAATATATAGGTACTGATATGTATGAATATGGTCTGCAAATCGTTCTGATGATAATTAGATTCCACGTAAATTCTAGATAAAGGGAAGTCGGCAGGAATCGGGTCATATGGACCTTTCGCCACTGCAACATATATTTACAGATAAAAACGTTTCTGTATTATGGTATTCGACATTTTTTAAATTAATTTCTCCATATAATTCATTTCATTCATTCATTAACCATTATGTTCTAATCATGTATTATCAACTTTCATGTTATATGTTAATTTTTTTTGTCACATTGTTATACTTAAAATGATTATCTATACCTTATATGATATGTTTACGCATGCTGTGTTCACGTGTTTAGAATATGCTATTCACTTATAATTAGTATTTCTGTTTAAAGGCTTGCCAAAAAGGAGCATTCAGTTGGAGAACCAAATAAAAAAAAATAATATAATTAAATCAAAATAATTTTACGGACTTTAAATTCAATTACAGCAGTGGTTTATGTATCATCAAATATTAACGATCAGATTAAAATCGAACAGCGCGATTTGAGTTTTCGATTTGTATAAACTTTTTTCTATCAATAACCACAAACCAAATTTGCAATTTAAAGTTCTCACAACCAAAAACGCAATTTACAGTTAAATGATCAGACCGTAGTAAAACGAGGAAATTAAATTCTTCATAAAACGTTATTAGCTTTTCGCGAATATTAATAACTTTACTGCTTGACTTTTAAATTAAATTTGAGTTCTGCGAGGGTATTATATTGTATAAACTTGGATGTGTGTAACGATATATTTACATATATCAGTTATTAGATTCACGTAACACAGACACGACATATCCATGTTAATAGCTAGAAATATAAAAAGTTTTATAAATAAATAAGTTCAAACTTCTTGTGAGTAAAAACGGTTGGTTACAAACTTCGTCATAAATAACCAGACTAGACACTATTATACAAATACAACAATACAACAAAAACAACACAAAGTAGCTCCAATTACCCTACTTTTAAATATGTAATTTGATACAAAGACTATCAGTCATATTTACCAGTAAAAGCGATTATCGACTGGTTTCATAAGGTCACGAAAATTGTAAGCAATGACCGCAGATGGGTGTGGGGCAAGCGATTGCGAGCGCGGCTGAACAGAGCGAACTTAGTTTCAGTTCTGTGCTAGCCGCCGCCGGATAAAGTCGTCTTACGTGTCCGTCTAACACAAATTATTACGCGAAGTTTAGCGTGATAATAAGGGGGCTATATTTTATCGCGAGTGAACAGAAGTGATTATAACCATCTATGAAGGAATGAATCGACTGTGATATGTGATAAAACAAGTAATTTGAAATCATAATGAGGATGTATGTCTTATTGGCAGTAATCAGCTTGTTAATAAAAGGTACGCTTAGTTAATTAGAGTATACAATTGTTTAATAAAAGATAATCAACAGTGAAAATTAAATATTACATGGTTTAACATAGAATAAAAATAATACAGCTTGCGTCGGATTTCAAATAATACATAACACTCGTTGGGCGCCAATAAACTATTTCTAAATATTGTGGAAGGAAGATGAACAATATACTTGATGAAATAACAGCAATACAAATAATTAAAATAAATAAAGATTATTTAATTAACAATAAATAATTGCATAAAATATTTATTGTTTAAAATTTAAAACTTGCAATTTCGTCTTTGTTAAACATGCATAAATATTATGACTAAAAATAATTACTCTATATCGTTGTACTTATAAGGTTGAAAAATTGAAGTTTCTTTTTTGAGCAAATATTTTTGCTGCATTAAGAAACCTGCGTCATTGTAACTATAATATGATGGAGAAAGTTGCAATTTTAGTGGCGTTCAGTTATTATGTTATATAAACTCAATCGAGTTTGAATGTTAATACGGTCGACATGAAAATTTAAAATGTGATGTAGTGTAAACCAAAATAAGTGTTTAACTCAAGCATAGATTATAAGCTAAAATATTTGCATTAACATAGGACTGCGTAAAAAGAAAAAAAACATTTTACTTTTTAGAGCTTGTAGGCACTGTGAAAGAAAAAATATTCTTTGGTTTTAAATCGAGTAGTTTAAGTTTAATGTTTGTATGTTCGATGTAGCATGTGTATAATAAGGAGTAATACTAATTATTTCACTAGACATCGCTCACGGATTCGCCTACGTGCAAAGCTTTTTCAGTACAAAAATCCTTAAATCACTATAACGAACCTTAATCCTTCTGAATGACTAGCGCTACCTAATGAAAAATTTTAATATTTTCCACTTGCGCAAATTAACGGCATTTTTTTTAACGGGAATTTCTGCCGCCAAGCAACAGTTTGAAATCATTATTGTATTCCAGTTTAAAGGATATTTTAGCTAGTGTAACTACTGGGCATAATAAGACTTAAGATCTTATGTCTCAGGATGGCGAGCGCAGTAGAATACCAAACAATACTTTGTAATTCAAGGTGTTGGATGGTGTTTCTACTGTTTATGAGCGGTCGTATCGATTACCATCAGGCGAACGGCAAGCTCGTCTCGTCATTCAGAGCAAAAAAAAAATGTAGCTTATATGCTATTTGAAAAATAGGCTCATCGCCTAAATGTGCATCGGATCACACTTGACGTAAGGCGGGTGCCGTGGTTGCACCTCTGTATAGCCTTTCGGAGATAAATGCGTGATCATGTGTGTGTGTGTAATAGTTAATTAGAATTGAAGATCAAATAAATAATTATCACAACTAATTAGAATAACAAGTTAATTACTGTTAAAATTATTTCCTAGAATCCAGTGTTAGGTTATTTAAGCACGGTAATAATATTTTACTCCACCTATATTCAATGTGGTGGCCATTGCTGTACAAATATATTATTTGAAGGTGAAATAATACGAAATATATTATTCAATCACGATAGAATTAGTGTTTGACTGAAAACCAATTTGTAGTAACAGTCTGTTCTATTTTGTTTAGTAGCTGAGATTTCAAGAGGTTCAAGCAACTATCAGTAAAGCTATATTTCGACTGGCAAGGCTCACAGCAATATTTTACGGAAGAACTTTGAATGTGTTTACACTAATAGCAATAGTTGAATAAATATACATAAATACGACAACTTCCAAATTTACAGCTTGCCATGTTTGTTTACTCGATGAAAATCACTTACAGAATTAAATCTGCAAGTTTTCTTGCTAATCTAAACCTCGGTTTAAGACTGGCACTTTATTTACTGGCCCTTGCTACATAACTTACCAAGGAATGATACTCATTGATAAACACCATCAAAGCTTAAACAAATAGCTTTATATTCACAAAAGTAATGACTCTCATATCAAAGAAATAATGTTCAGTAATGACTGAACATTATTTCTTTGATATGTTAATGCTATAAAACCTATGCGAAGGTCATTGATGTTGTCATATTAGCTTTGTTTATTTCGTGACATATGTATGCAGATATTATTTTATCTCGTTACGATTTCGACCAGGATGGGATTAATTGCAGGGCTAAGTTTCCTAAGTATTCAGATGGCTTCCTCTTTACGTGGCCATACCATCGCAACTCGCTCTCGTGCGTTTTATCGGCGATGTCGCGCACAAAAAATTGTTAAGAATATAACTATTTTTTAAAACGACCCGGTCACCTTTATTTTATTAATCGTAAAAAATACAAAAACGTTTTGTGCAGTGCAAACCGAGGAAACAAACTACAGCATTTTTTTCTATAACGTCAGTACGCGGCTCTATCTATCTGCCAATTACGTAGTTCAAACTTTTCTAGACTTAAACCGTCGGAGACGTGGAAGCCTTATTTTACAGTCACTTTAATGTATGTCACAAAATGTATTTCGAATACTGGTCGAAAATTCGTGACTATGATTAATGGTTTGTAATTATAGTTCAAAACAAAAGCTATATTGCCATTAAGGCGTGTTCGTATTACGATACGTTTATAGTGCTGAGGTCTCGGGTTCGGTCTACAGATCCGTCATAGTGATACTGGTTTTTGTATTCAATATCAGTCCAGAGTGTAAAATTTGTGCTCGGTATATCGCCATCGATATATCAATGGACTTACTTTCTACACACGGTGGAAAGTGAATGCATCAGTTGCACCTCTGCCTACGCTTTTGGAGATAACAGAGTTCATTATGCAGGTTATTCTAACACAATCCGACACTGAAGTTATCTGAGGGATGATGCAGACAGACAAAAGGCGGATCTTCAGAATTAAGAAAAATATTCGATTCGTAAATCGGACACAGTTGTTTTATATATTTTATTAAATAATATCCGGGATTGATATTTCCAGTGTCTGAAATTATGAAGACGGCTGGTCTTAAAAACTAAGCAATGTGTCATCATGTGTATAATCTATAATAATATTATAAAGAAGAAAAAAATTTAAGTTTGTTTCTGGGTTTGTAGGGACTAATCTCTGAAACTACTGAAGTGATTCAAAAACAATCACTAGGTAGCTACATTACTGCTAAAAGTAAGCATGTTTTTTTTTACTCGGGCGGAGCCACTGGCATAACCTATTATTACAAAACAAAGTCCGACGCCGCGTCTATCTGTCTATACGCGATAAATTTAAGAACTACCTAACTGTTTTCGATTAAATTTAGTCTGGAGACAGTTTGAGGACCTATGAAGGAAATTAGGCTATGTATCCCCAACAATCTCTATCACAACTCACAAGTTGCCAGGTCTAGTTTACAGGTGGTAGGTCTCTCATTTGTAAGAGTCCGCCTGGGTAGGTACCAAGCAGCAGTGTGACACTGTTCTGTTCCGGTTTGAAGGGCATTGTAGCCAGTGTAACTACTGGACATAATAAGACTTAACATATCATGTCTCAGGATGGCGAGCGCAGTGGACTACCAAACAATACTTTGTAATTGAAGGTATTGGATGGTGTTTTACTGTTTATGAGCGGTCGTATCGCTTACCATCAGGCGGACGGCAAGCTCGTCTCGCCATTCAAAGTAATAAAAAAAATAAGGTAAACGTCGTGAACAAAAGATAGTAATTAATAAAATGTACCATCTAATTTGTAGTAAGTCGTTTATTTTTAATATAGTGCACAAAGTGACCGTAGAGCCGCAGCAAACTGTTTATGCCTTAAAGAACCGTAAATTCTTCTTACAATAAACTTTCCCAAGATACATAGTATTTAAACGGATATTTATTCGTGGAAGCAGACACACGTTCAGCCGTTGCCCTCTCTAGGGACGTAGGAGGGAACCAGTACCATTGTATAACTGAGTTTATGTATGTATAATTGAGAAGTGCAGTATTCTACATCACGCATGCGTAGTTTTATTACTTCTTTTATCTTTTTTACCTCCTTAATAATGTTGTGCATGAACATTATGGAATGACAATTACTGTTTTTCTATATAAATATTACGAAGACTATTTCTTTTAATAATGACGCAATATAGTTCCTTTGATCACGAAGTCATGTAATTTACATTCGTTATCTTCTTTCGCTTGTACTGTTTTTGAAGCGTGTGTTATTTGTATTGCTTAAAATAGATATTTGTTCTTGTTAGTACTCGGTAAGAGATGATAGAAAACGAGTATTATGTGGCCTAAGAAAATCTTGTATCATCATATTATGTACTTTTCATAATATATAAAATACACACACTCATGCCTTTTATCCGTGAATGCATAGGTAGAAGGGCATCCCGTGCACTCACTTTATGCTCTCTGTATACCATCCAATGATGAAATAGAGGACGATCCTTATCACCATATCGGGCACGAATTCCTGATACCGGGCTGATACTGTAGAAAACCCAATATCACTTCGTCCGACCCGAGGTTCGAAGCCGAGGCAGTCATACGCAAAACGTGTTACGATATAAGTTTTAAATGAACTAGTAAGGTATGTATGTATAATCAAGATAGTAAGAAACCCCAGGTTATATTAAATCATGAACATTTGAAGAGGTCATGCAGACGTAATATTTTAATACAGCTTTTGTAGAAAAAAATCAATATACAAATATTATGATATGTGCCATCACGAATGTACAACACCTTTATCTTTATACCGTCTAGGCATGGGACATCACTTTGACTCTTGACTGGAATTCGGAACCTCAGAGCAGTAATAGAACTACGCCGCGGGGGCACACAATTTATTATTAAAGTATTTTCTAAATTCTTTCTACGGATTCTACCAGTAGGTCAGTTTTACACTGTGCACACTTATATCCGATATAACATTTGGTTCCTGTGTAAAAAAATATCTTTATATTCCCAAGCGGGCTGAGTGAACAAACGTATAGAATGAGAAGAAAAATGAGGTACAAATCCAACTCTTACTGTGGTCTAAATGCAATTGTTTTGTAAAATATCACAGTGTGTAGCATCTCGACTTTTCCCTTATGGGCCAGTAGAGGTATAACACTACATTACGCTTTCTATGCTTGGGTACGTAAGCGGTGTAATGGAGGCCCAGTAAAATAACACACTTTACTAAGGAATTTATTGACTGTGATCATATTTGATACTGCTTGCACCGAGGATATTAATCTAGAACATTTTTGATGTGTGTGCCAAATGCCATATAAAACCGTTTCGAAGAATCTATAATAATAATAATAATATCAACCCTGTATTATATACTGTCCCACTGTTGGGCACAGGCCTCCTCTACTACTGAGAGGGATTAGGCGTTAGTCCACCACGCTGGCCTAGTGCGATTTGGTACACTTCAAATCTCGAAAATTCCTATAGAGAATTACTCAGGTATGCAAGTTTCCTCACGATGTTTGCCTTCACCGTTAAAGCAAGCAATAATTCACAAATAATACACACATAAGTTTTAAGAAAAGTCGTAGGCGTGTGCCCTTGGGATTTGAACCTGCGGACATTCGTCTCGGCAGTCCGTTCTACAACCAACTAGGCTATCGCCGCCGAAGAATGAACTTTAAGTTTAATAAACATCTACAATTATTTACGAACTTTACATTGATAATAATAGCAGGACGGATTATCCCAAGTACTTGTGTAGTTTTTCATAATGCCAAACTGATCCAGCCTCGAATAAAAATAACCGTTAAACAAAACCTGCGCACCGCAGCTGACCTGATTATATTTGGCCCTCTTATTCTGTAGTTCATGTCGACGAAATTAAGGTTGTTACAAGTTCTAAGATTAGTTGCCAATAGAAGTCATTTCAGAAGTTAACGTTGACTTTATCGATTCGCAGTAATCTGGCATCTGAAATATTGTTTTTGTTGTCAATTGTACAAAGATACGTTCGTATTAATAATTGAATTCGCAACTTTATGCACATACATCTGATTCGTTCCTGGTTTCAGTATACAACATATATAATTCTAGCACGATTAAAACACACATGAAGATTATCTATTTCCAATGAGCCATATTGAACTTGAAACAGGCTTGCTTCTAGATCTCACTTCACCACTAACACACATAAACATATCCATAACTCAATTCTATTTAAAATATGTATGTACGTGACGGACAATAACACGCACCACATTTCGTTTTGGTCAACTACAACATTAATAATACTTTTTCCCTTTTCTCGCAGTAAAAAAGACATTATGTGATACTACTGGCCGCAATGCGAACATAAATACAGTATTATTACTTATGTAATTTTTTGCCCGCGGGTTAACAGTCTTTGAAGTTTATTACTACCCTGCGCGGGCCGAATTGGATTTGTAGATAAATTTGTTCCGCGTATTCCGGATTTAATCTCTCTTAGAGCAGATTTTAATTCAATTCCTTGAGAATTTATTGTTGTAATTTTTCTACAGTTGTTATAATAACCTTGTTTATTGAGTATTGGATGGGTGTAATGGATCAAAGTTTATCTATTAATACTACGCAGAGTCGTAGAGGATAATATGTGAATCATTTTCTTCATGTGTATAGGGCATGGATTCGTATTCGGTCTCTCATACGTCACGCCTCAACTCAAAAAGAAAAAGTTATTTTATTTATTGCAATAATAAGATCGGGCACTTTACGTCAGTACTTTGACGACTTGAATAAATAATTGGCAACCTTTAGTGAACATAAAATTTGGTTAGGTGAACATAAAATTTGCAACCTTTTAGAGATATAAAAATACAAAATGCTTTTTTACGATAACAATGTAGCAACGATCACACAGCCTCTAGACGTCGAATAACAACCTATCGGCTTCGGAAAACACAGCAGATGAACAAGCAAATGTAGCTTACCATTCAAAATCTATAGTATCCACAACAGTTGATATTATAATTACCTCTTGCATAGAACAGTGGTTGAAAGACAACCACATTACGGATATTCAGAAAAATTTAATCACATTTCACATTTATGTCACTAATTTTATTAAATCAATTTATGTTTAAAATATACCTACCTCATTAATAAATGATACTTCAATAAGATACATTTCTACAACACATGATGACACCATAAGTTATAAGCATAAGTAGCCACCTGTATCCTGTTGCTTTTCACGACAAGTATCACAGTTCTCCAAAAAATAAACACTTTCATCACGCGAGCTAAGCCGCACACCACAAACGGTAGTCACACGCTACTTAATAATTAACTCATACATTTAGATTAGGGGTTTTGTGTTGGAAACGGCATTCGCAGGAGTGCCAACATAAAAACTTTACGCATGCCTTGTAACCCATTAAAAATTTTAAACCCTCTTTGAAGTCAAAAGCCCGACGCCTGCATAGACACGCGAAATTGTGTATATGGCTGGATTCTGAACGAACCGCGTTGCGAGCAAAATTGCAAAGTAAAAGCTGTTGTTCTGCATGAATACATTACCTGGGTTTTATTCATGATATATGCTAAATTTTCGCACAAACTTTTACTTAATATTCGTAAGGCTTATTAAGCATCGCATAATTTAATGAGTACACAAATACAAATGAACTCCTTAATGGTGTTGCAGTTATTGTTTTATGTGGACATTTAATTATTTTCAGTAGTTCTCGTGAGCAGTTTCGTTGAGTTACGTTTTTGCACATCGGATTTACTTAATGAGGCCCAGAAGGCTTAAAGTATTTAATTCTCAGTGTACGATATAAAAGTAATTTTAGGTTACATTTAAGCATAAAATATTTATTTAACCCGAGACTGTTTCATGGCGTAGGAGGCTTCAAAAAGTTTTATATGATCTTATTTGTGTTTGATAGCGAATATTAGGTTAAGCTTCAAATTAATTCTGTTGAATTTATTTTCTAGTTACCATCAGAAAGATTGCTGAATTTGACTTTACGATTTTATTCACACGCAAAATATTTAAAACATTTTTATAGCATAGTCCTACAAGGGAATATATTGGTTACCTGTTAAGATCTGGCCTTTAGATTATTTATTTTTTATATTTAACACCCACCATACCAGGAGCAAAATTTTGAGAACCAGCCATTTCATGCAATGTACAATTTTTTTACAGCGTGTCTCTTCCACATATTTAATATGAATATAACATTTTTGAATTAGGTATTAATTTTAGGAATAAACGGAGGGCAAAAATGTATCCGATATTTAACACTGGCATTATATGGAAAGTAATTTTTAACAAAACAGTCGAACAAAATTCAAAATTATCTAATGACTGAATATGCTACTTTCGTAGTCGTCTAAACGGAACGTGAATAATCAATAGACACTTACGCAACATTAAACATTAAAGCCATCGACCAAACGGATGGAATAATGGAAGGTTCCTTAGCCTCGACGGATAACTGAAAACGATGTAAGTCATAACAAAATCTGTAATACTTATCTCTAACCGCCGTAGTTTAAAGTCAACCTATATGACGTCTCAAAATCAACTAAATGTGAAAGGTTTTCTTTAATGGCTTCGAATGACGAGACGAGCTTGCCGTTCGCCTGATGGTAAGCGATACGACCGCTCATAAACACTAGAAATACCATCCAACACCTTAAATTACAAAATATCGTTTGGTATTCCTCTGCGTTCGCCAACCTGAGACATGAGATGTTAAGTCTTATTATGTCCAGTAGCTACAAAGTCGTTCAAACCGGAACACAACAGTGACTACGCACTTCTGCAGGCAGACACGGCAGAAATAGACATTTCGATGGTACCTAGTAACCTACCTAGGCGGAATCTCACATATGAGAGACCTACAATCAGTACAATGTTTCTAAGATTAAACAGTACAAGTTTGTAAAGGTTTAACAAGGTTTCGCGTCTGTTACACCCGACTGATTGTTGTTAAGTCCAGTTTCATGCCTCTAGGGAAATATGGAAAAGAAAATATTTGTGAAGCGAACCTTTCTTTGTCGTAGAAATTATAATATTTTATTATAGCCCAAGGGTGGTTTCCAATTCTGCTTTGCTTACTTTGACTCTCGTTTTTTTCTGAAATGACAATGATAGGAATAGAACAGAGAATTATATAATAATGTTATTCCTAGTCGGGATAACACGACCTTACTGCGCGATTCGCGACCTTATGGAATGAGAAAATACTTTTTTATATGGAGTATTTAGAAGCGTTTGCTCTTGCTTCATCGCTGCGATCATCGTTGTTTCATTAATATGCGGTGGAACAAGCGAAACTAGACCCTATGTTTGCGTCCAATTTTGTTAGCGAAGTTAAACATTTTTCGGTAACATCTGGTTGTAGTTACAAAGATATCAACAATGTAATATCACATGGCACCGAAATGGTTGGTATTTTTAAATATTTTTTGTCGAGGTTCTAAAAAAATATCATATTTATATTTTTCCCGACGTCGAATAACATGTTGTAAACTTTCTCGTATCATAACTAGATATTATTAGGGCTCTGTAAACGAAAGAAAATTTTTCCGAATTAAAAACCTGTTTTTTTGTATCGCTTTATCAAGTCGTAAGGTAACTGTCATGAAGTAATGATAGGGCGTTTTTGAAAGGTGTTCCTCTAGTATAAAGTATAACTCGGAGGAGAATCTACGACACGGCCTAGACGTGAAGTATTTCATCCAAACCTTTTCAGTAGTTTCTGTATATGTAACAAACCCACACATCGTCACAATTTCTATTATATTAAATATAAATATTATACTTGAGTGCCTTGAGGCATAACCGAGTGCCACTAATATTATACTATTCCAACCTACTTAACCCCCACACGTTCGTGTTAAAAGTAATGGATATAGCCGCTGTACCATCAAGAGATGTGATAAAGGCTAATTTACATTTAAAAAGAACTTCTTGTTCGCCGCAACGTAATAGCTAAGGAAAAGAATAATGTTTTAATTCACATTCTTTTTAGATCGTAGGATATAGTGTTATGAGTAGAGGATCTGAGCGGAGAAAAGCGAGACTGACTTTTACAGACAATACAATTATGAATATGATCTCTTTTAAGGAGACATTAAGCTTATTTTACTCTGGCAATGTAATATTAATACATTGTATACGTAAGTATAGTTCAAATAATGCCATTTATGTTTGACGGCTTATCTCGTACAAAATAAAAAGCAATATATTTTCTTTCAATTGAAGTACTACTGCTACCTATTTTGTAGTATTTAAAACAAATATATCCGATATAACATAGACTGGGAGACTAATCAGCCCTCAAGCCCGCCACTTCAACTCGTGTGAGCTAAAATTTTCAATAGCATTTATTAATACGAAGCACTAAAGAAGTGAGTAGTTGGGCAGATTGTGGGATCACCCATAAACACTAATAAATGTTGTGTCGATTTTAGGCCCCAAAAAACATTTTTTTTATATATTCACATAGAACTCCGTGCCGGAATTGTATCCATGGAACTGAATTATATACAATTATAGATTTAGTTTAGAATTAGTACATCAGACATTGCGATAAATAATAATCACTATACCATCATTTACTTATCTGATGCTACAAATACATTCGGCTTTGATAAACGGCTCTTTCATCACAGTAATCACTGTAATAATTTATAGTGAAACTATGCTGTTATTCAAACAAAAGGGTTTTAATAATCAACGTAAATAGTAGTAAAATGAAATATATGGCGAGGAAAATCCAAATGCTATTTCAGATACACCAGATGGAAGTTTCACAAATATTTGAGCCAAACTCACACCAACCTAAATATGAAATAGTTTAGACAACTGCAACAGGCTTCACATTGTTGACGAATAGTTTGAGAATACTGTTCATTTTCTGACCACGTCACTACCATGCTTTTATGAAATCCGCAATACAATTAAAGTATTAACTCTTTTTTTTATAGAAGTTCGGCAAAGTGGCTTCACTGACCTGATGTTAAACGAAGTGAAGCTTAAAGAAAGTGCCGACCGAACTCAGATTGAAAACATTGTATTAACTACCTTACCGTTCAGAACACAAAAGTGATATCAAAAATATCAAAACATATAAGCATTGTTGACGCGCAAACGCTGTCAACTCGTTGCTGCGAAACACTACACAACTATGAGTCTGACAGACGAAAGTTGATTCATAAAATTCAGCAACTCGATACAATGCAAACTCCGCCAACTCGATAATGTCAACTGTATGCTTAAAGAGAAAAATATAATATAATATAATTTATATTACTAGAGATTTTTTAATGATCATTTTGTACAGTTAAAAACTACTTTTATAAAAAAAAATTGTGAGCCTATCTATAAAAGGTTAATAAAATAAATAAATTGATGGTTTTAAGGAACATTGACACAACAAGCAACAATAAAACAATTTCCGTATTTGTGTGAAAATTTAAATCAATCGTTGTGTAATGAATATACACAAACCCTCACGCTCATGCCTTTTATACTCGAATGGGTAGGCAGATGCGCAACTGGAACCCCCACTTTTTGCTGTGAGCATTCTGTCCTGTAATAGGGAGCCCGTCTATCGCCATATCGGATACAAATACCAAACTCCACTCTGATACTGAGTAGAAAAACTTAATACCACTGCCCAATACGGGAGTTGAAGCCAAGACTTCAGCACTGCAATCGTACTGTAATACAACTACACCACCGAGACAGTCAAGCATTAAAGAATGTAATAAAAAAAAATATTTTTGTTTGCCAGTAACGCATTCAAAATACATATACCTCTGTAGCTTACTAAAGCGGAAGTAAAGATACGCGAAGTGTGGAAACTTTGTTCCATTTTAGTTTAAGGAAAGCGTTACATAAGCTTGCATAGTAAAACAAGTATAAACGTCGTGCTTGAGACTTCTATAATAAGAATTAAGTAAATTATGTGTCACTAACTTCTGTGCGCGGTTCCGCTCGCGCCAGTGTTTATTTAGGATTAAAGCTTGTTATGTTTTTATGTGATAAAACACTGATTGGGTTGGTAATCATATATTTATTACAAAATTATTTAAGACAGACACTATACGAAACAATATTTTTCGTGAAGAAAAATATAACTAATGTATTACGTATAGTAACTAAGATTTTAGGAAGCCCTACAGCGAAAAGGAACAAAGATTAGAAAGGGGCTCTCCTCTACTCTGATCTGCAATATGAGTCGATGATTTAATAATGAAAACGTATAGTAAATAATATTAGATGCTATACAATAATATTGCATTTATTATAATTGTAAATGCAACACTAAAAACGATTTCGGAAACTGTTCCCAACACTTTGCGGACAAATAGCATTCGCAGGAACCTTACTAAAACTGTTGCTAATTTAAGCACAAACTTAGTAACTCAGTAAGGTGAACATCAGCTCTTGTTCGCTTTCTGTAAACATTATAATAACACTAGGTATTAACCGTGGCTTCATCCGCGTCAAACAACCGTATGGGGACAAAAATTAACTTTGTCTTAATATAATCGTTCTACCATATGATCTATCTACCCTATTATATATAAAGCTGAAAAGTTTTTTTTTGTGGTTTGAATGCGCTAATCTTAGGAGCTACTAGTTCGAATTGAAAAAAATATTTTAGTGCTGAACAGCGTGTTTATCGAGGAAGGCTGTAATATCAGAGTGTATAACAACACCCTATAACCAATAGAAGCGGGGCTTCAATGAAAAATGTTGCAAAAACAGGGAAAATTTATTCCTTTTGACAGCTTCCATTGCGTGCACAGCGTAAACGGTTAAAATTACGTAACAAACATGTATTTTCACGAAATAATCCTCCAAAAAAAATCTTATAATGTGTTATAGAACAAAGTCCTCCCGCTGAATTTGTCTGCCTGTCTGTCTGAACGCGATTAACTCAAAAACTAACCAACGAATTTCGATTAAATTCGGTATGAGGATAATTTGAGACCCTGGAAAGTAAATAGGCTACATTTTACCCCGAGAAAATATATAGCTGGACTTTTATCCCGGAACAATATTTTCGGACGAGGCTGCGAGCAAAAGCTAGTAAAAATATAGAATTAATGTATCAGAACTTAAAAAAACAAATGAGACAAAAAAAGAAGTAATATTTCTTTACGTACGTTTAATTTGATATATGCTTGTACAATGTTAGTAAGTTTATACATTTTACACTTACAAGTAATTTCCTTCGATAAATCATACTGTCTAGTTGTACGTTCAGTTATTCAAGCATTATGTGAAATAAACATAAACATCGTTTATAATTTTCGCTCCATTTAGCCAGTAAGTATTGATTTACAATTATTGTTCATTAGAAGACAACAGCAGCCATTTAAATATAGGAATTATTACATACCAGCAAACGTCCAGACTCCGGCATTTCAAATGCTACACTAATTACTACTGGAAAGGTGGAAATGAATGGATTAAGAACTTTATGAATTCTGTTTATTGTTGGTTCGCTTGGTAAAATTCGGTGCATAATAGTCGTTAAAGTTTAGTAAAGTCTGTCAGGGTATCATTTATAGCAAAGCAAGTGGCGATAGCGTATTTGGGTATGGAACGGACTGCCGAGACGAATGTTCGCAGGTTCAACTCCCAAGGGTACACACCTCTGACTTTTTTTAATATTATGTGCGTATTCTATGTGAATAATCGCTTGCTTTAACCGTGAAGGAAAAAATCGTGAGGAAATCTGCATACCTGAGAAGTTCTCTTTAGGAATTTTGTGGATATGTGAATTCTACCAATCCGCAGTAGGCTACATTGGCGAACTAAGGCCTCATCCTTCTCAGTAGCAGAGGAGGCCCGTGCTCAGTAGTGGGACAGTATATAATACAGGGTTGATAATATTATTATTATATCATTTAAATTACGTACTAATTAAAGATTCTCCTTTGATATTTATAATACTCAAGATAAAAACAGGTCATACTAGTCATTTCAAGTTTAATTTCTAGATGTGGTGACAGATCTGTTAATCATTCATTACCTCATAATTTTGTTAATCTCGATAATGTTTCAAAAAATAATGAATTTGAAAAAATATATCCATTTAATGATTTCTTATGTTTACGCGAATGTTAGACATTGAAAATAAAACTATGAAACGCTTTTTTTTCCACGGTTTTTATATTATTATTTTCTCCCGACGTTTCGAAGAATTTGCAGCCTTCATGGTCACGGGGGGGATTGAGGTGTGTTCATCCGTAAAGTCAATGTTACAATAGGTACCTACATTTTATAAATATACAACTTTTTTAAATTTTAGCTGTTGACAGTCCGATCTACGCAGAATGAGCTCACAGTGTCTTGAGGTCTGGCAGCCGGTGTTTTGTAAATAAATCAATGCAGTATAGGCATGAAGTAACTCGATTGAATGCTTAAATACTCGAGCGATTATCCATTGGGTACAAGGATTTTGCTTCACGTTTTAATATGTCAACGATTCAAAATGCTGTTACATACATATATTCCTATAAACATTGTAAGCTACATATTACAATCCTTGCAACACATCCATGTTTCAACTGGAAAGCGTCACACAAAGGCTTGGTCGAACTCGCCTTATGAAAAGAGATATAAATGGTGCCTTCGTGCACAGATTTGGTCAAGAAGGCAAAATGTTAGATCAAACTTTTTGCCACTCTACTTTGGTAGTTTTCGAAAGATATTTCCGTAACTTTCAGCCAAACTCATAACTTGGCACTCAAAACATCACGTTAGCGAAAATCAGGCGCTCGGTGCAGTCACGTAGTGTCCAACTTTGTGTGTCACATCAATGCACGGAATACTAATCCACGGAATAATTAGATAAAATCTTTATATAATGATTTATTTTGAGTTCAAATAATTTGCGTAATACAATACTATTATTTTACTATTGCATTTAGTTCTCGTATTGTGATAGTACAGTTGATGCAAAAAATAGGTATTAGTAAAACTCTGTATAAAGGTTGAAATATTGTGTAATATACTAGTTAACTAAAATAACGATAATTAAATGGATATGATCGATTTTGCATAACATCCTAATATACTGAAATATAAATAAGTAATCAATAACACCCTTTGTAATAAGGATTACTTTGCTACTTTGCAATATCTTGTACAGGGCGGCAATGCGACATTAATGTCACCAGGCGTAAGCCTAGTGATCACACACAATATCAAACCTATGTCCCCGAAGGGGTAGGCAGAGCCACCAATTTTCATCACGTATTTTCCGTCCTATGACAAGTGTGCGATGAGGGCGCGAGCCTATCGCAATATAGAGCACAAATTCCAGACTCTGGATTGATACTGAATAGAAAACCCCAAATGTACTTTGCCCGACCCGGAATCCGAACCCAGGGCTTCAGAACGGTGTCGTACAGCGCACGCAATACAACTACGCCACTAAGGCAACTGTCTGAATAATGATCATTAATCATAAAAATAACTATAATATGAAATCACACTTAATTTTTTTTTATATTACTAATTATTAAAAAAAAACAATAAATAACAAAGTACTACCTAGTGGTAACTTCAGTTATTATAATGCATCTTTAAATTGGAAAAAATATTGGTAATTTTATTCTAAAATAATTACTGATCAATAGCCTTGCGCATGAGTGAAATTAATGTCATATTGTCGTCACCCTGTATATCCTTTACGAACATACTAACCACCTCTTTTCAAATATACAACATAGAGATTGCAGCTAAATACCTCTGAGATATCGATGCAATACAGCTGTTTAACAGTGCGGCGATGACTTCCGAATCTCATTTCGGATTACTTCACAGTACATTCCATGCGCCAATTCTTCCGCCACCATGACATATCGGAGTGCCGAGCGATGTAGTGTCGTGCTTTAATCGATGTGCTGTTAATGTATCAAAATATTGTCATTATACGAGATACATTTCAAAATGATTCTTAATTACTTGTATTAGAAATCGAACTCCAAAACTAGTGCACAATTCAAGGACGTTACACTAATATCGTGTAGAGCTATCTATTTACTAATACAACCTCGATGTAATCGTTTTAAAATCGTGCAAAATGTAATACCAAAAATGGTTGCGTCATAAAGATTGTATAACTTATATCTAAGTTTCATTTCGATCTGCTATTTGTGTCCGGACCGCGAATAGCGTTGCCGTCAACCGCATTGTCGAAGTAACTCTACGAGACTCGAATGCCGCTTAAAGTTCTTTTATAAAAAAAATTTATGTATGTATTGAAGACAGTTGGAAGATTAGTTATAACATAGTTATACGACACCTTTGGCGCTGTGTATTAATATTTATTTATCCCTTTTCAACTGACCTTCTTATTTAATTATAATTAGATTTCTTTTTTTATAAAAAGTTTTTATAAAAGGTGATTTTTTATCTGATAATTTTCGAAATAATTAAAAACCATGAAGTAATTATAGTTTAATTACTCTCATGTTGAAGCTATATTATCCGCGATGAATAAAATGGATGTTTTGTAACTTTCATTTTAGTCTGGTATCTAAATTTAGTCTTTAATTTGAGTATCCATCAACGTGGGCGAGAATTGCCTCGCCCTTGCGATTGTTCAGACGGTTTAACTTTTTCAAAAACGAATTGCGAACGATTATTGCTAGCAATAATTCCTCCGTGTAAATGATGCTTTAGAATGAAAAGGGTAGCATTAATGATACTCAAAAACTATATGTTATTATCACACAAAATCTGAAGGCTTAATATTATCCCAATTTAGATGTTTTACATACACTACGCCTAAATGTTAAATATAAGCCGTCTTTTTTGTTCGCACTGGTTTAAATACGTCATATTTTTCACACATGTCAATGAATTGTAATGTAATAGAATGAGGATGTGTGCATGTGGGAACACTTTTCCCGTTTGTTTTGTTAGGGTATGGCGCATTTATTATTCTTAAATATCATTGGGTAGTATTTGATTTTATACTAGAGCTGAAATCATTTACAGTAAAGAGGTAATTTGGATTTAACTCCTGGCAAGCGAAAATATTGTGTGCATAACTGTAAGAATGTTCCATATTTAAATTATAAAAACGACATTATGTGACGAAAACCTTGTCGATGATTTACTATGCGTTCCAATTATAAAAAATAACTTGCATAACCTAACTCTATTACCACAATTTAATAAAATTTTCAATTCATAGTTAAATTTCAAAATGTATGTCCATATAACTTAGTTTAATTGAAATGTGTGAATTTAACGTTTCGCAACGTAAGCTCTCGTGGACCCCAGATTTAAATAAATTTTCAACACTTTGATATTTTATTCATACATTCTCCGTTCATTTTGAAGTAGAAATAATATAAGAATAGTTTTAAAATTTCACCTTTATCAAGGGTATATGAGAAAATATGATGAGGTATTCAAGTAGTCATTTTAGATGTTCAATTTTAAATGAACTTGTGTTTTTTATGTCCATCAGTGATCTGCCTATCACGTTCATGGCTGCTCGCAACGTGGCCGTTTTGTTCTATTTCTTGATATATCTACATCACGCATTTATCCCGAAGAGCTATGCAGAGGCGCAACCAGAGCACCCACTTTTCGCCAAGTGTGTTCCGCCCCAAGATGTAATAGGGGGCAAGACTATCGCCATATCGGGCACAAATCTCAGACTTCGGGATGATACTAAGTAGAAAAACCCAAATATCATTACCCGACCGGGGATTTGAACCCAGGACCTCAGAGCGCTGCCGTACAACTATGCCACCGAGGCATTCTAGTTGATATATCTAAGATAACAATAATTCGGCTCGTATAGTTATTTATTTCTTATGCCCCTATTTTATTTCAATGCGAGGTCGCTCTACATTTCTATCACATGTTTCAAAAATGTTGTGGCTTAATTTCAACGGCTACATGCAAATGTTGGCAGAAAAATCTACTGACAGTGTTGATAGAACTCTATTAGATTTGCTTTTAAAATCAAGTAGAAATTAATAGATGTTTATCATAATCTTGTAACAGCGAGAAACAAAGAAAGAAAATGGTTCCGATGAGTTTAATCGGTCTAACTTTTATTATATTATGTACTTATTTTAATTAGTCTAGAGACGTTATATGAGGACACCACTGTTGTTTCGGGAATACAACATTAAATACCCATTCCGGCGAAAGTTCCAGAATTTTTAGAACGAAAAACTGTGTGGCTAAATTTCGAACAAAAGGAAAAGCAGCATGTTACAGTTTTTTGACGTGCAGTTTAATCTGAATAAACCCACTGAACAGCACATACATAGTCCTCATTCCACTCTAGGATTTTTCGTGTCATTGATATTAAAAACTATGACACGAATATTCAGCTCGCATAAATACGGAAACAGTGCGAATATTTTTGTATACGGAATTAGTTTTTGCTCGCGTCCCGACCGACAGAATGAACAAAGGAATTTTGATCTAGAATGTGGTGAAGATGAAATCTATAAAGCGATTTCTTTTAAAATATATTCACACGTCAATGAAACATTCGTGTTATGAATCTATACTTATAGGTATATATAAAGCTGAAGAGTTTGTTTGAAAACACTAATCTCAGGAACACTGAACCGATTTTGATTTTTTTTCCACTAATGGAAAGTTTTAACACCTCCTCAATGCTCTATATCAGGAAAATATTTAGCCCGGAGAAACTTTTTCATGCGGACAAAGCCGCAGGCAAAAGCTAGTAGTAATAAAGAGTGGGACATTTAGAAAACAACTCCAATTGTTTCATTAACTTTATTCTACAACCATTGACTTTCATATAAAATAGTTGAGCGACAAACATAATAAGTCATTTACATATAACGCGAGCCGAAACGTGAGTAGAAGCCATTATACTATAAAAATAAGCATAATTTTATATATCTCTATAATAAATTTATTCTGTTGACACTGTAAGTATTCGTGTTGATGGGCGTAGTATATATGGACGGCAAACCAGAGCGAGCACTCTGCATGCGGAAACAATGATCATAAAATACCGAGCAAATGCAAGTTGGAATCGCGACTCGTGTTCCGTACCCTGCAAATGATTGAAATGTGTTTCTTTTTTTATGATACTTATTCATTAACCTCGTTTCTTAATATGTTATAATAATAATAATCATGAATATCAGCCCTGTATTACTGTACCTGTATACTGTACCACTGCTGGGGACGGGCCTCCTCTGCTACTGAGAGGGATTAGGCTTTAGTCCACCACGCTGGCCTAGAGCGGATTGATAGACTTCACACACCCTCATAATTTCTATAGAGAAACTCAAGTTTCGCCACGGTATTTTCCTTCACAGTTTTAGCAAATGATAATTCACAAATATAACACATAATTTTAGAAAAGTCAGAGATATGTACCCTTCCGAGTTGAACGGACATTCGTCTCGACAGTCCGTTCCATACTCAACTAGGCGATTCACAATATAATGATAAACTCGCTACCTACATACCTATGAAACATCATTAAACGAAAATGAGCACATCAAATCATATAAATGTAATGGTATCGGGTTCTGACATATTTAAGATATGTTTCTTCTATCTATATTTGTTTTACATCATAAAATATTGGCGACGTCGTGTCGTGATAAAATATTTTTTTTATCATATTTTGATTAATGTTATGATACGTTGAGATTTCGTTTCGTCTAGACATGATGTAGGGCGGAACTGCAGGTACCAAAAAAGATTCTAATATCACATTTATGGCATAGGTTTATAGACATTAACTTCTGGCAGGCTCTTAAATATTGATATTACGTCCAAGATGAATCCAAGAATAGAGTAAAGGCCTTATTCCGTCTGCAGGGGCATAGCCGTCCTTGTGCCATTATGTGATCAAAGGACAACCATATCAATAGAAAACGAGTAAAAAAACTTCACTATTCATGCCTGTTATTGCAAAAACACAGATTCGCCTCCGTAGACGGAATGGGGCCATCTGGCTTTATCATCTTAGTTTCATCGACATGACGATAGCTTGACATTCGGTGTTTCATGTCTCACGGGCACCCAAAAATATAGTAAAATTTTGTATTGAGACCTAAAAGATGTCGCACGAAAAAATCGAAATAGGTACATATTTTTTATGTTAGGGCTCTATTAGACTAATTCGCCACGGGAAATTTGCGGTGTAGTTACGCTACTAATCATTCCGATAAATATTGCATTATATTCTTGTTTCAGAATCGTTACTGCTGCGAATGGTTCAAGTGTCCGTGCCCACGTACAGGGTGCGGGGGCAAGTGGCACAACTTGAGTGCGACTACGAACTTGGTGCTGACAAACTTTATTCAGTTAAATGGTACAGAGACAACGAAGAATTCTATAGATATATGCCCAAGTACGACCCACCGAAACACGCTTACAAGCTGGAAGGAATCAAAGTTGATGTGAGTGACGTAATTATATTTACAATAAATCCCTTAGCGATCATTTTTGGGGCTATTAATTAGTTTTATGACTGAACAACTTTTGAAGAACATCTAATGCTAGAGAAGAAAGTGAGATGAAGAATGTGAATAAGATATACACGGGATTTATTAGGTAGGAAATCACTGAACGAAACAATTTATATTGATGCTTCGGGTCTTTTATGCTAAGATCTAACACGATCATATCAGCATATTTATTTCCTAAATAAGAATGTCTACTGCGTGGCTTTACTTCTCCAAAATTTAGAACTATGGATTTCAAGCTATCATGATTATTTCCCTTATCCTTATATGCCACGAATTCCAACACTCTAATTTAAATCCTTGCTAACATAAGTTCCAACAAATGGCCCTTTCAACGTGTTTTGAATTGTCATTTAAAGCTTTCCCGTCATGTAACATTTGTAAACGTCAACCCCATCCCGAGCGGGTCCCGCTGCCCAGATTTCGAACTTTTCAACCTTTCGCTTTACAGAATTCCCAACAATCCACCGAATCCTCAGTATTTTTGTACTCCAACATCGCAATATTTCAAGTTCGTTAAAAATAACAAGCAAAAGTTTCGAAAAGTCTTTCTTATTTCTACATTTGCAATTGAAAAGTTTATTATTTTTATTATAATTTGGATCATTATTAGAGTAATGTTAGGTATTATAGTGACGGTGAATGTTTTACGTTCCTAGAATAACAATGAATTTAGAGCGTTTAGTAACACTGGGGGATATTACTGTGACAAAAAGCTTACGTTATTAGAAAACAACTTTTTAATGCGCACTCACGCACTGTTAATAACACTCGTGTACAAATACGTTGCGTTATTAAATTTCTCATCGCAGTCGCTTTAATGAAACCGCCCTTTAATAGAAAATTTTAAATTGTAATCGAGTTTTTGATTAGCATTTTCGGAATAGAAATATATGACATAAATATAAACAATAAAAACGTCAATATTGGAACGTAATTCACCCCAAAATGTTTCCCTTGTATAACCTTTAATGCTTTATTAATGAACATTACTTATATCAGAAACTTCTTTAGTACATATTTATATAACTATATAATCTATTATCTATTAAGTATTGAAATATCAACATTAGAAAATTAGAACTGTTGAAGAGGCATGATATACGTGTTCTCCTAGCCAAGAGATATATTGAATAATTTGAAAGGTTTTCTTGAATCCCGTTCTCTACGGAGGATATGTAGTTCGGTAACCTATTCGTGGAACACAAAAGGGTTCGTCCACAAGAGAACTGACAAAAGATACGGTGATAGAAATGAGCCAAAAGCCACACAATCTCGAGAGTATTTCAGGCATATGGAGTAGATGAATATATGTTGAACCAAATTATCGTATTAAAGTTTCATGTGTCGCTTTATGAAATTTTGTCGAAGTAATTTGATTATCTTCTAATAGGCAAGATCACGTTAAATGGTAAAAAATGCTTTACTAAAGATCTAGATTTCGATGCTTTTATTAAACCGATGGACATCTCGGATTTAGTCTTTTTGTTTGAAGTGATGTTTAAGTTAAAAGGGAATATCCCGTAATTTTCTAAAGATACATTAATGTGCATAAGTAAGCTAGCTGGCTGACTTCTTAGCAATATCAAATCTATTGATTAAATTCTATAATATTCTCAACATAAATTTTTCATAAAAAAAATTAAGTTATGTATAATAATAATTATCATAATTGTTTAATAAAATAACTTTTACATGACTTGGAGTAATTAATTTTCTACAAATTTATTTCCATTTCATTTTAATTGAGGTTATAAATTATTACTCTCCGACCTACTCCGCTTCGCAGTCTTAAATAAGCGAATTAGGGATTACGAACAATTCTGAGGAGCGATTTACGAAATGTTGAATATTAATCATAGTTTATCGTTCATTTTCTTGATAATTGTTTAATTAAGTTGTATTTGGAATATTTATTTATTTATTTATCTCGTATATATTTTGAAGCCTAATTTTTTTTATTGCTTTCAATAAAAAAAATACGAGTAAAGACGAGCTTGCCGTTCGCCTGATGGTAAGCGATAAGACCGCTCATAAACAGTAGAAACACCATCCACCACCTTGAATTACCAAGTATTATTTGGTATTCCACCGTGCTCGCCATCCTGAGACATGCGATGTTGAGTCTTATTATGTCCAGTAGTTACATTGGCTACAATGTCCTTCAAACCGGAACACAACAGTGACTACATACTGCTGCTCGGTGGCAGAAATAGACATTGCAGTGGTACCTATCCAGGCGGACGCTCACATATGAGAGACATACCACCAGTAGATATATATAGATAGATATATGTACATGCATATTTTGTATCTTGCTCAGATACTTTTCCCTGATCGGTACGTCACTCTTTTTTATAAAAGAGTGACATGAATAAAGCGCTGCCGTTCTTAGACTGCCTTTAAGACGGCGTATTGTTTTAGTCATACCTAAATAGTCAGTTCGTTGCGCCAGAAAATGCAACAGGATTCGAATAAGTTCCCCTTTAAAGATTGTCGTATCAAGACAGTTCTCTTTAGAATCATGTAAAATTAAAGATTAATTTACCCAACTTTGTGTCGCGTATTTTAATGCATTTTAATACAAATAGTTCCCATTCGAGGGGAAATGAGTAGCGTGAATTAAACACAGTTATAGTTATAGTTACAGGCAGATAAAAGATTGTAACAAGAATTGGCGAAAAAGTACATAAATTGCTCCATCTGCCCTTATGCTATTCTAATAATAGTTCCGCCAGTCGAATTGGGTGTAACCTGTAATGGCTGCGTATAGATATGTAAATAAATAAATAAATAAATATTGGGTCGACGCAACATATTTAAACATGTTGCGGAAAAAAAAACTCAGAGCCGCCCGTTCCACAACCAGAAGTGAAGTTTAGATTGGCAAGAAAATTTGCAGAAGTCGACTTCCGCAAGTAATTTTTACCGTGTAAACAATCACGGTAAACTGAATTGTGCAAATTTTGAAATATTGCGATTAATGTAAACGCATCTGAAAGTTCTTACACAACTTGTTAATCTAAACTTGGCATTAGACTAAAGAGGCGTCTGCAAGGCGTACAACATCCAATCTAGTTAAATATTTTTAAGTTCAAAACAAACTGGCCTAAATGCATATTTTATTTACAGCTTCAAAAGTCAGACGATCAAAGAGTCACGCTGCATCAGGTAACACTTAAATCATCAGGTTTATACCGGTGTGAAGTATCGGCGGAGGCGCCAAGTTTTGCGTCAGCGGCTGGCGAAGGCAGGATGGAAGTTATTTGTAAGTTTTAATTCATACCTAGATCAACCACTTAACCCTTACAAAATTCTTTGCACGCGGTTTGATTATATTCCTTATTTAGACCTTTAACTCAACTACAATCCAATCTCCTTTGATTGTACGCGCTTTTTTAACAAAAGAAAAACATTTCATTTTAAATATTGCTTTACAAGTAACCGAGGCTCTGCATAAACGTATGATGACAATGGCTGAAAAAACATGTATGTTCTGTGTTTTTAAAAGAAAATGTGTATATTTTTATTGTCTTTCGAGTGGTTCTGACATAAGAATAATAAGTACACATTTTTGAACAGGAATCGTTAATATAGCTAAATGATCATGTTTTATATCTTATATATTGGGATAATATCGGATGACTGGGTAATCCCGTTGTGTTAAGCTTGCTGTTAAACTCTAAATAAAACTAAAACTTTTTGTTGTCCCGTATTGGGAAATATTGGGTTTAGCAGCAATCTTACAACAATAGGATTACCCCATAATCCGCCATTACCCCAAACTTAACCTATTCCAAATGTGAACATATTTAAAAGTATAATTTTTTTTTTAGATTTACCACGTGAAGGTCCAAGAATAACAGGCAATGAGCAAGAGAACAGGAGAGGGGATTCTTTGTTCCTAAACTGTACGTCTGGGCGGTCGTACCCCGCGGCGGTGCTAAGTTGGGACATAGACGGCGAAAAGGTACAAACCTATCAAGCATATGATTAATGTAAATCCTTTCATATCGTATTTGTGAAACTATACCTTAAACACTCACGCGAGAAGAAGAATCTGCTGATCTAAACAAAGGAATTACTAATTAGACATGGAACAGAGGGGGACAGTTTTCCAAAAATATTTATGACATTATACTTAACATAAACACCTACAAGTAGATAGATCAAAGAACCTGCTGAAAAAAAAAACATTCACGTCGAATTGATAACCTCCTCCTTTTTTTGAAGTCGGTTAAAAATAAAGCAATACTAATTAAAGAACATGGAACAGAGCGGGACAGTCTTCCAAAAAATATCAGTCACTAAGTATATGAATCCTAATAGCAAGCTGTTATATTCTGTGGGATAGTGATACCACGACGGTTACGGCACGCCATGCCTACTGTAGACAATACGTCTACAGCATTCCTCTACCACTCAAAAAAAATTAAACTGAATTATCGTAAATCTAGCCGCGGTCTCAAACAAGTTACCACGACGGTTACAGCACGCCATGCCTACTGTAGACAATACGTCTACAACATTCCTCTACCACTCAAAAAAAATCAAACTGAATTATCGTAAATCAAGCCGCGGTCTCAAACAAGTTACCACGACGGTTACAGCACGCCATGCCTACTGTAGACAATACGTCTACAACATTCCTCTACCACTCAAAAAAAATCAAACTGAATTATCGTAAATCAAGCCGCGGTCTCAAACAAGTTACACGTAATTGGATTTAAATAAATACGACCGACCATATTGCATATGACTACAAAAGCTGTCGAACGGTGTGCAAAAAGAGTAAACATATTATGAGCATTAAAGCGAATTTCACGTTTTTCATTGCCTCACAAACGTGCTGGATGATTAATTGTAATATTAATTTATGAGTTTGGGCAGCTATAATGAAATTCTGCGGGCAATACTTGGATATAAAAATATATCCCCAGAGATCTGAGGGAAGGTCACTGTTATTAAATTTAAGAACATTTATTCGAGGTAATTGATAAAATTAACATTCGTTAGTAATTTCGTAACGTGATATTGAATAAATCTTTTTTTGTTGTTTTTGACTTATGAGATAATGTAAACGCAGTTTTTATAACAAGTTTGCTTGAAGAAAAGAGAACTCCGATAAATCAAACATTAGCTAGCATATTAAATTCTTTGAGGACTCCCATTAAGTAGTGTATGGGAACCGAACTATGAAACGAGATGTCAAGCTAAAATCCCAAAAGGACATAGTGTCTATAGTAAAATTGATCAATAAATAAAAATTTACGTATACTTACCTTACATTAAAACTTGTAAAATTAAACGTTTTTAATTCATCAAAGTACAAGTTACCAAATAACACTAAGTACATAAATCCATAACTAGCACGGCGTGTTTACTATAACTAATTACACAGACGTGAAATAATAGTTTACATCAACACGTGGAAACATTATGGCGGGATCTTGGTTATACTATTTGTGGAACGTTATTAGCAAACTTGGAACGTTCTTAATTACGTCGTTCACGGTGCAGCGGTAAACACCATGTGAGTATCGAAGTATTGGAACAAGTCTACAAAATATTCTTCATTAAAAGGTCTTTAAAGAAATTTATAGTGGATTGGAATAAGAATACAGGGTCATATTGACATTGCGTTAATACGACGTCGTACCGTGATTGCGTAAGAGCCCCCGGATGTCTTTCGATGAAATTTGGAATGAAGAATGAGAAGTATGAGACTGAGAAAAATATAGACAACTTTTTTTCCCGGGAAAATATATAGCGGGCTTTGATGCTGAATATATATTTCATATCCCTTTCACGCGGGTGAAGCCCCGAGCAAAAGCTAGCTTAAGTATAACATAAACGAAATTCTATAAATTTCTTACTTCAAACCATAATCTAAAGCCACGTACACTGCGCTAAAACAAAAAAAAAACCAATGTCAATACTAGAAGTATAATTTTATTTGTGGAAGTCTTCTGTTCCCATATTTTCTCTCACCATAACAGAGTGCTTTTAACGAGCGGTGAAAAGAAGCATTTGTTTAAGAATTGTGGCACCTCGTCTTTTTGAAAAATTTCATACGACATGTTTTTAGTTTCACAATATATTTCTTCACCACAATTCCTAGTTTGCTGCATTGTGACTAATGTATAGCTTCTTTTTTAGGAGTTGTTAGTTGATATATAATAAATAGAATTTGATGCCATTTTCCATATCACCTATATTTTTAACTTTAGCTCATAACTCTGTCCGCGTAAAAGCCCTTTAACAAATACCGTTAGTAAAATATTTTTCAGTATCAAAGCAACTTAGTTCCAGAGATTCGCACGTTTAAACAAAAACATCAGCATATTATATTACGTTTATAAAATATCTGTCCCCATTTGTTGAAATATGAGGCAATAGGCTCACTTTAAAATTATAGGCAATTATATGGAACAAATTGTAGGCGAGTTTGTGAAGTCGATAATAAAATTTTAACGTTACAACAAAATCTAAGTCGTATAATATTTCAGCCCGACCTTGAATAAATATAACAGCTTTAGGTTATAGACGTAATGAAATATTTTAAAGCAATTCACTGAGTAATCAAATTCAACATTCTTATGTTTTGTACTTGTGCTTTTAAAATGTTAACACTCCACACTTTGTAAACATTGAATATTGTTTTTTAAAAACATATTTAATGACATCGCATCGACCAAATAAGAAATAACTTTATCTTCTCGTAGTTCATGTCATAACACGTATAAGAGCCCGTTCAGACGAGAAGCGTTAGAGGCGCGTTAGCAAAACGCGCGTTAACATGTGCTAGCGCGCGTCAACATGTGAACGGAACATCACAATACATTTAAAATGCGTGTTCTCTACGCGCCACGTTTTTATAACGCGCGTCTAACACCCCTCATCTGAACGAGATCTTATAGTTAGTTCGTAACATTTGATTAATTTTCACTTGATATTATTTATGTTATTGTGACTATTCTATTATAAATAAATTCATATCAAAATATACGAACGAAACCACAAACGAGCTAAATTGGAAAATAAAACCTCTTTATTTGCTTAAATTGAATAAGAAACTACAGCAAATACCATATGTCCATGTAGGGATTAAATGAATCCCCTGTTATCATCATAAGAACATACGTTGCTTTTAATTAAAATTCAATATTACACTTAACATACGAATACCAAAACCACTTGTGAATTCATTAGTACGTTCTAACAATTCATTTAGATTATAGAAGACTGCGTTGTTTTATTTAAAATAATTGCTAATTAAGTTCATCCTGTGCAAAACAATTTATAGAATGTGGGAAAATAAATAAAATTACGTAAATATTTTAGGCCTTTGGAGACGGGTACTTTTCCATTTAGAAAATTAATTAGAATTCGGTTTTTAGGAAATAAGCTAATGAAGAATTGGTGTGGGTACGACATTCGCTTTTGAGCTACATATTGCAAATTCTATCTTATTTATTACATTTCAGGCAATTAAAAAAAAGCAATATATATTTAATGTTCTTATTTACCTACCTTTTAGTATGAACAACTTTAATAGTCTGCCTCTGAACCTAAACATCGATCTCTTTTGCACCAGCACGACAACTGTAAAACGATTGTTATCACAGCAATTCTTTACTAATAATTAATTGAATACTTTATAAAATACTTAAGGACACAATGGCTTAAATTTTAATGTAATGCCGTGTAAAAGTCCTTCCTAATTTCGATTATACATGTAAGGCGCTTATTTAAGTTATCTATAGGTGGAGGCTTATTGTCAGCAATTTGTTAGAATATATTGTTGTATAATTGTAAATTAGTCTGTAAGCCTTCCTAAAATTAAATAAATAAATAAATAAAGATATTTTACTGATCAGTTTGGTTTCGCTGGGCTTTTTCGCTTGGATGATGAAAAATCACTTAAATATATTATTTTTTTCAAATGTCATCGAAACCCTGCTTAAAGACAGTAATTATTATTAAGGTTTCGTAGGTAAATTTGGGTTATAACTATATTACTATAGTTGATTTGAAAATGACTAGACAGACCGGTGAGCCCGTTACTATCCCTATTTTTGTTAGTGCTAGCAAATTAACCAAAATGGACGTCCTTATGCTCTTCAGTAAAGTGATCACTTTCGCCTAACAGGTAACAGACCCATCACTTCTAGTGGAGTATCCTCCAATACAGCATTCACACGGGCTACTGTCTGCGGCGCTAGGCCTGCGGGTGCCAGCAGGACGGTCCATGGAGGTGCGCTGCACGGCTCGAGTGGCGCCCGCGTGGCGGGAAGGCAGTGAAGCTGTCGTCGGCAACAGCCAACTGGCTGACAGCAAAGAGGCTATGTTACTTGGTACGTTTTATTGGTTAAGAATGCTTAAACATATATACAACAGACGGGCGAAAATACTGACATAATCGTGTTGACGACGAATTGTAACCATCTCTCGTCAGTCGATACGCTACCTGGAACCTCTTTCACTTACCATTAAGTAGTGGGGTTACTTTGCAGCGTTTATTTAAAATAATACCAACACACTAGTATTACTAATTCCCAACTTGTTTTTATATTCCCTCTGAATAGTTACTTTATGTTTTTAAAACAAAATAATATAACATAATGCATGCATATATCTACACAATTACTACGATTCTATTCGTCTTATATTTTTCAACAATGAGCAAATCTTGTTTCATATTTTTTGTTTGAACGATAATTAACATAGAAAACTTTAAGAGGCTTTTACTACGTAAAGCCTTCATTAAAAATAATCTCATTACTTTATCGCTTATATTTAATTAAAAGCTTTGATTTAAATATTTTTTCTTACATTAACAATTATTTATATAGTTTTTGAGTAAATATAAATTACTTTCTACCGCTTTTTAATTCATTTACACGGACCCAGTTTTTCAAACAGTAAGTTGCAAGAGTTAGAATACATTTTGAAATGTGGAGCAGAAAAAGTTGGAACTGTCATATCGTAGTTGTTGACCATTTAATAGATTAGTTATTTCAGTATTTTTTCTCACAGTTGCTTTCTGAGTATCGTATTCAACAACATTATGATGGACTTTATCGAGGCAAAACTGGGTAATTTATGTTACATATAAAATCATACTGAACTATAACCGCCTTTAGGTAGGAGTTTTTTTTTATTTTCCACATTTGTTCAACGCTTTAAAGCAACTTAACATTATGGGGTCAAAACGTGTATCAAAACTGTAATTGACATGAAAATACAGACATAAAACATTAGCAAATAGATAAGGATCCAACCATTTGCCACTAACAAAAAAGGTATTCGGCCGTACAATTTTGAAAGACGTTCATAATACACCACAAACATATTATACGGAAACGGGCTACATTATCTGAAATCGCAACCTCAGAATAATTTAATACCACCGACCCCGGCTGCTTGCTTTCATAACAATGTTGTAAACGGATGTCTATCGAGATATCTCAGACCATTAAATTCGGCAATAGCTACTATGTCTATTCGGAGTTATGTTGTAGCAATCAGTTGTGGTTTTAATTGCTATTAGGGTCGTATTACTGGATCTATCGTCAGTTTCCATGTAGAGCCTATTACTTATGGTTGGAAATTAATCTTCTGTTCGACCGGCAAATGTAATAAGACGCTCGTCTGATGTGTTATTGCCTCTCGTTTCGACTGTTATGATCTAATGAATATTTTACAGCTCTAGTCGAAGTTCTAGATCGGTACTGGCGTTTGATTATTTGTGTGATTTTGGTCACTATTGTAAGGGAAATACGTGCGTCATACGACGTAGTAAGATATTATTGCCTAATGACCAGACTAGTACCTACATCACTGTTTTTGTTGGATTGAGTATTTCGAATTTTGTCTCGTAACACCTACGCTAGGATCCGTTTTGTGAATGAGTAAAGTAATTTCAATGGTTAAATTACGAGCGTGACCTTTAAATTCTAAACGATATTGGGATATTAATCATTTATAATTAAGTGCCTGCCCACGGAAGCGAACTAAAAGATTCAATATACGCATTGAGTTGTTTGATTACTATTATTGTAGTGGCTTTGCTTTCCAACTAGAGAGTACACAATATAATTCCAACCGCCTATAGCAAAGTGTTTTTATTCTTTATATATTCGCAAACATCGCTCTAGGCTCCGACGCAATCTCCTTACTGTTTTCGTTCCCTAACAACGTAGAATAACAAAGATTGTTTGTTCCAGTGAGGAGTTCAAGCCAGGCGTCTACGTTAAGTGTAATGCTGTTAACACTTTCGCTCGCCCAGTTTCTCACATCCCTAATGCAATCAGAAACGTGATAAATTATCTCCACTCTTTTATTAACTAAACGTGATTTAGACGCGGCACGATTCTGACCTACCGTATGTGCAACCAAATGATATTCTTTAAGTGAGTTATGTTGTGTTTGATTGTTTTATTAGGTCTTGTTTATTGTGTTAATAGTTCTAGATGTTTAATGTTCTAGCATTTACGACTTAGTTATGAATTATCAAGCCGCTATGATTTATGTATTATTGAGTTATTAGGTGCAATTTTACAAATACTTTTGCAAATAAGATAAATAAAATTTGATGAAGAAAGCTAATGTTAGAGTAATTGTAAATAAAGTCTTTAGGGTCGCCTTCTTAGATATCGTCTCATACTAATGTAAATAAATGATAAAGTAAAAATTCTTTTTCTAAAATTGTAACATGAATTCAAAAACTATTTTATTGTCTATGTACTTATTGGAAATGTTGAATTTATGTAGATTTATGTGATCGTTTCAGAACGGCACATTATTTGTTTATTTGTGTGTAATTTAGGTATTTAAAATTTAAACAAAAATCTATAAGTTTTAATGTAAAATAGATACCATTGAAGACAGTCGCTGCTCCGTGATGAATAACTGCATTCGTAATTATTTTGGTGCCTCTTGCCTTGTTTTAATTTCGCAAAATTATTAACAGGTTTTATCTTACCTCACCTAATTTAAATCTTGAATTTTATTAATTTATATATGTATTAAAACTGGCAATTGGTTACTAATTATTACCTACGTATATCTTGAATTTGCTAATCACAATTTCCATTGTACATATCGGTATAATATCACATTTGCTTTTGTTGTTAATGTGTACTATATTTAGTATTTTATGGGCATGATTTTGTTGAATAAATGACAATTTGTTATAAACTTCGTATTTTTACTGTTATGAGATATCTATAATTTTCCCGAATTCCTATGATCATCTATCTTAAGAATATTTTGAATATTATTCATGAACCCTAGGTAACCACAATGACTTAAATTACCGTTAAATAACGAAATTTCTTTCGTATCTAGTACCAACCTATACAAAAGAAACCTTTACATAATTATTTGGAATACACAAAAAAACTTAATTTTTAATACTTATTGCCAACGAAAGTAAAAATATTACATACAATTATTCAAAAATAAAAACAATATTTGACTAATTGCAATTGGATTACTGACAACCACAATATATTCTATAGTAAAAAAAGAACTAAACTTTCAAATTAAATTTAAACCAAATAGATATGTGTTCCTACATCCCACGACTTAAATATTTGACATATTTTTTTTTCAAACTATCACAATAGTTGTTCATTTCATAAAAGCTTTTGTTCACGAAATGTAAAAATGTTTTACTTGTTTTAGTACTATACTGACAACATGTGTCACAATTTATGAAAATTTGAAAATGTGCACCAATTTATGGTCATAACATTGGAACAAAAATAAGGTAACATAGTATAAACTATGTTACCTTGTTTTCTATTTTCAAAAACTTGAAAATAGAAAACGATGTTTTTTTGCAAGTTAAAAAATTATATTTAACCCAGAGAAAAAAATAGAGCATACAAGGATATGAAACCAAAAAAACACTTCTTATCTGATTTTTGTAAAATCTCTCAGATAATATTAATATGAAATTATTGCTAAATAATGCACTTTTCATTCTGTTAATTATTGAGTCTGCATATCAAATCGTTTTTACTCGATTTAAAACTTTCCACTTATATCAGATCACTTTATTACCTATGGCCATAGCGAGCGGCACTGCCCGCGTGAAAAAAAATCCGAGACAAATAATTTCCCGATATAAAAGTAGTCTGTAGCATTCAAGACTAACTTAATCGTATCGTAAAATCGGATCCATAGTTTCAGATATTAGCCCCTACTAACGTATCCTCTCTATAATACATTTCCATATATAAGTATATAAATTAGTGTAGAATAGGTCCAGATAATAACATCGACTAGAATCATCTAGTTATTTGAGTTATAGTTATAGTTACTCTAATTGATCCCAAAATACACTAAACTGATATAAAAAGAAAGTATTAGATTTTCGGTATGTTTTTTGGAATAGATAAACTTGAAATTACTAATGGATTTTGTAGTTTTTTAAATAATATATCTTACATTACCTATAAGTGCTTTAATCTACTTTTTATCCGAATCGTTTTAAGTTAGAAGAGCAAATCCTGTCTAATGTCCACAAAGCATATTTTTGTCCCCACCATCTCGCAAATCGCCAGCGCGTCTCCACGCTCCTTTGTCAGCATCTTATACTACTTTTATTATATTTTGAAAGCTAAACGAATGTTATATGTTTGTCAAATATGAATTTGTTACAAACATTTGGAAACCATTATTATTCTGTATTATAATATTTATCTAATCCCCATCTATGAGGCTTATACTATACCTTTGTACTGAATATGAAATGGAAACAAATGTTTTGATGTATTTGAAGTATCGTTAGTAAAATAGATCCTTAACGAACGAACGTCAGTATAGTATAAATATTGTGGGGTTATTACATTAATAATATCTCTTTAGAGATATTGTTATTTTACACTAACTCATTGTCTTAACTATGAATTTGCAGCGCGCATTCTGTCAATCGCTGACAGTTATTTCAAACTATTGACAGTTATATAAAATTAGTATTTTCGTAAAGTTTTCTTAAATTTTCTAATTTCCCGCGCAATTTTTTTCTTTCATAAGAACCTTTTCATGACAATAACAAACACAACAAAAAAAATTTGTGAAATCAGTCCAGCCGTACACGCGTGATGGCGTGACCAAGGGAAATAGGGATTCATTTTTATATATATATAGATAAGATTAAGCAGCATTACAGATTTATTATTTTTTACTTAGTACCTAACCAGCAGAAATCGTAGTATGAAAATTGTGACGTCCGCCTTCTCTGCGTCACAACTTTCAAGGTGCGTTCAGCTGAGGTAGGACGATTTTTCGAGGAGTTGAGAGGAAGCTCACAATTTTTTATTCTCATCCCAACACTCAAGTGATAACGGAATTTTAAACATCAAACTGGTTATTATTAATGCTACTTTATGTGATAACTTTATCATTAAATTCTCCCTCTGTAAGTTTCAAAATAGGCGTATATATATGTTTATTGAAAGGAGAATGCCCATTTTTGTATGAGAGTTGGGCTACGCTTGCGTCTGTACAAAACCTTCACAAAACTATAGGGAATATTTATTTATTTATTTATTTATTAACACTTTGTACACATGGTATACAGGCGGACTTAATGCCATGGGAATTCTCTCCCAGTCAACCTTGGGGTGGTGTAGAGAGGACGGAGGTAGGTGTATAATAAAAGAAGTGAAAAACAAATAAGAAGAGAAATAGTAAACAAATGTAATTAAAACATACTCGCATATATAAATATATAGATATATATAAAAACACATACATATATATACATATATAAAAATAAATAAATATATAAATACACTAATAAGTCAATTAGAGGAATCTGCTACTTCTGCCAGCAACAATCGACGAACTCTCATTTTAAAAAGCCAGCCGTGTTGAGGACGACCTGATTTCGAGCGGGAGTGCGTTCCAAAGAAGGATAGATTGGATAGCGAAGGAAGAGTGAACAAAATCAGAACTGTGCGAAGGACACTTCAGGAGAAGATTGGTAGACGAACGCAAATTCCTATCATGCCCATCGCAAAGGTAACTAAAATTGGAAGATAGATAAGTAGGAGGTATAGGAGACCTAAGGAGAGAATAGAGAGTAGTAAGCGCGCGTAACGAGCGGCGCTGGCGGATGGGGAGCCAATTTAACTGCGAACGGAAAGAAGAAATGTGATCGTACTTGCGGAGATTAAAAACGAATCGAATGCAGTTATTAAGAAGGCGGTCGAGTTTATTGAGCAGGTCTGCATTCAGATCAAAATAGCATACATCGCCATAGTCGATTATTGGGAGGATTAAGGTTTGCACAAGCATAGTCTTGGTCTTGGATGGCAAGAGATTCTTCAGACGATAAAGAGAACGAAGTGTGCCGATAACTCTCTGACTAACAGAGGTAACGTGGGACCGCCAGCTCAGGGTGGCATCAATGTGTAGTCCGAGGTCCTTCACACTGGAGCACCAAGGAATGATGGTACCATCAAATTTAATAGCAGGAATATGCGAGAAGTCTAATCTCCCGATCATTCTAGGGCTGCCTATTATTATAGCCTGACATTTCGTGGGATTCACAGAAAGACCGAAACTATCTGACCAACTTTTGATAAATGCCAGGTCCTCGTTCACCCTCATTATAGCAGCAGACACACAATCAACGCCAGCCTGCGAATATAACTATATCCTATCTAATATAACTATATAATATATCCTATTTTTTATACAAATTGAAAACAATTAGATATTTGATGGAAGTTCGGAGTAATCAGAATTTTTATAGCGCGGTTATTTTGAGGTTAAGTATGGACTGCAATAATGTAAGGTAGAAAGTACCTACGTGCCTGATTAAGTTCAATATTGCAGTACCTAATTGTTATTACTATAAGCGATTAGTGGACGGTCTTTTCACCTAGCGTTAATTGCCCTCATGAGAAACTCATAGGTACTAATATATGTGATAAGACGAAACTCCAACAAAACTTTGAACATAGTATGGCGGAATATTAGTTTTTTTTCGGAGCATACATAATATGTTACCTGACCTTTTGTGTATATGTTTTTCTGACTTACGACTTATTCTATTACATGGATTACCTAATCTTTATTTCCACCTACCATTATCTCACCCCAATACGGCGTCAACACATATTGTAGAATAGATTCAGCTTAGTTTTTATGACCGGCCGTATGCCTGACGCCAACCCTATTTGGATGATTCCGATCCTAGGCAACTCATTTTAAAAATACCGAGATAAAATGTTGCTTGGCCTGGAAATCGAACCCAGGAACTCACTTCACAGCCTGATTAGGCAATAGTTATTTATCATAGGGAAAGAAAAATAAAACCAGAAATACGAAATCCGATGCATATTTTTATATAGATGTATATTTTTAACAGAGGTATATATTTTTGGCATCCCAAAATAAAAACAAGAATTTAATATAGCTGCAGCACGTTTATATATACTCCTGAAGTGAGTGAATGACTTCTTGCAGCGCTGGTCGGGTCATGTCATGTTGTTGTTGTCTGTGAACCTCTCTATTAGCTGATCTCCAGCAGGCAGCATAAACTCATTCCAGCCTGGAACCTAAAATATTATGTAGAAGTTGAGTAAACATGTTCAGATTATTATTATTGTTAAACTGTTTTCTTTAACTTTGGCAAAATATTTCCCACATTGTGGGTATGTTAATAATAATCTACATAACTTACAAACTGGACAGCTCATCCAAGAAATATACTTGTTGTTGCTGTGGCGCCGCAAAGGAGCAGTGAATACACCGCCGGGATATGCCGTCTCGATTAACTGTCCTGGGTCTAGGCTCTAGACGACATTGTGTTGCTTACTAAAAGCCTTCCCTCTCAAAATTCGAAACGCACATTATATACGTTGTTTTTAACATAGGATTTTTCGACTCAACATTAAAATACATAAGAAAAACACTCCGATCTTGAAGATATAATATAAGATAAAATATATTAAAATATTTTAATGATTTAATATTCAAACAAATCTGAAGTGTCAAAATGTCATTAATTTCAGTTGCCAGTGTAATAAAAATCTGTACCTATATATTCATTAATTAAAAATAAATTCCAAACATGTTTTAGCTGACCATTGTATTTCTGTCAATGCAAGTACAAGTCGCTATTTGTTTGTTTTGGAACAATTAATATTTTCTTTTTTATTACCAGCTATTTGGAGTTTGGTCATAATTATTAAATAAAATATATTATTTTATTACAATATATTTGAGATGAATAATATATTTAATACATATATTATAGATTCAAATACGGGCACATTTATTGTACCTACATAATATTTACTTTTTTATTCCATTTAAAAAGGGAATTTGTTATGAATTGGTATCAATTCGCCATATTGGCAGTAAATTATCCGGTGTTTCATTTGTAACAATTAAACAACTTTTTTTTCATATCTTTTAAACCCCCATTCGCTTTTGACGGAAATAAATACAAATGAAGTAATAATTAAAATGATGATTTTTCGTGGATATTCGGTTAAGACGCATGACTGACGCAAAGATAGCCTGGTTTTGGGCATTGTCCTTTAAAACCTTTACAAAAGATCTGGCATTTGTATGATAAATTTGGACTACGTTCTAATAACGAGTCTAAGATACGTATGATAAGGTCCACAAAAATCAGTAGTCAGTATCAGTTTTAATAAGACCGAAATCTACCTTTTTTGTTTTACTCCACACAACCCACAATATTATGTTCTTGATGGTAGCATCCAATGCGCAAAAATAAACGACGTAGCCGCCTTTGTTGCTTAAATTAAAAAAAACAACAAATTTCGTGGTATATATCCTTTATACAATCTTGCCCCTTATCTGAACTTCGTAGAATTAATCTTATAGTCTTCATTTATAAGAGTTCCATCTTAATTAAGATGTCTACTTATTACAAGTTACTAAGGTTTATGAAACAACTAATTTAAGCTCAACTGTATACAAAAAAAAACACACTCTCACACAGCTGTTAATAACACTTGGATCTTATCTTTTTTACCTGAATAAAGGCAACAGAGTATCTACAGCGGAAATGTTTCGCAATCATGACTTAAATGCATTAAAGACATTCCAATTTCGCAATACCGTTCCTCTGAAATATTTTCTAGAAACTCCGCTAAGTTGGAATTAATACAACAATGGCCGGCGATTTCCTGTCAAAAAGACATAAGACAACAATGTAAAGGAAACGTCACAATCACTCAGACGCTCTGATGAGAAATTCTCTCTTATCAAAGAAAGTATCCGTTGACAAGACAAATCCATTTATAAATGTTTAAAAACTTTCAAGAAAAAATATTCGTGAAAAATAAGACAAAGAAAAGTAATGTGAAATTGTTTGACAGTTCAGTGTTTTCAATTTTTTGTTTCTAAATAAACTAATTGCTACAATTCTACTAATGTTTAATATTTATAAAACTCCAGATACCTACTACGTTGGTAGATCAAAGAAACTAGTAAAAGGAAGACCGAATGACATTACAAACGAAACATAGTATATTATATATCTATATTTTAAATATACCATCGTACTATTTACACACAGAATAATTAGAAGTCGACGTGATATATAGAATTAATACTTTTAAATGTCGAAAGGACATAAGCGTTGAGTCGAAAAGACTCGAAAAAAGGGGTCCGGATTCGAACAGGTCTTCAATACATGAACCTTTATTTGAGGCAAAGCTTTTAATATGCCCAAGGGTTTGAAAAATGAATTTTGTAGATGTTTGTAGGCTATCACCCCACTCTACGCTATGTGGCACAGTCCTTCTTGTACTTATTCTTCCAGAAGGCTAGGCTAAGGCAGTGCCCAGCGACCAGATGCAATATCTTATATAAAGTTCTGCATTATTAATAAATATTAACATACACATCTTCTGGTTAGACTAATACACGTCAAATACAAACAATGACAATCCAGTATTCGGTTTAGAAAAAATAAACTTGTTACCATATATTGAAATTAAACTAATTTTCGGATTCTATCGCGGTAATTAGTGTTTTATTTTCTCCCGACGTTTCGAAGACTTTGCAGCCTTCATGGACCTTCATCGTTGGACGAAAACACAATTCAGGTTTTATCGAAAGGCTTAAATTTTGGTGTTACACCACGAAGGATACCGTATGAAGACATTATTTGCAATGTTGAGAATAGTCTCTTCAAAAATAACTTGAAACAGGACGATTCGGTGGCGATACGCCAGGACAATTCGTCAATTTTGCGTCAAAAGAAAGTGCCGAAACCAAATCTTCCAAAACACGAATATATCGCTTTAAAGGACTTGCGATCGATGAAGGACCTTACCATTCTCCGTGCAGATAAAGGAAATGCGACAGTAGTAATGGATACGTCAGACTACAATAATAAAATGGAACAACTTTTATCGGATGTAAGTACATATAAAATAGTCAAAACAGACCCGACTACCAAAGTATTAAAGGCTACTAGCTCTTTAATAAAAGATTACTCCGATAAGTTAAATCTTGACGTAAACTTACTCGTTCCTTCGTGTGCAAAACTGCCTAAACTGTATGGGTTGCCGAAAATACACAAATTAAATGCTCCGCTACGTCCCATTGTGAGTCAGATCGACACACCAACCTACAGATTGGCTCAGCACGTAGCAAAAGTGCTTTCACCACTTAGAGGAAATACTAGAGCGTCTGTAAAGGATTCATACCAATTTGTCAGCGATATTAAAGACCTAAAATTAGCTGACAATGAAACTATGGTCAGTTTTGATGTCCAGACTCTCTTTACGAGCTTACCCTTAAGTTAGCAGAGAATAACATTCCTGTGGAATATGCAGAACTACTCCAACATTGCCTTACATCTGGCTATATGTTGTGGAATAATCAGTTCTTTGTACAAGTTGAGGGGGTAGCGATGGGCTCCCCTGTATCTCCGGTAGTCACCGATATATTTATGGAGGACTTCGAGGAGACAGCCCTGAGTACAGCCCCGGTCACTCCAAGGTTTTATAAACGGTACGTAGACGATACTTTTACAATTTTACCATCTGATAAAGTAACTGCATTTTTAAATCACCTTAACTCCATCAACAATAAAATCCAATTTACTATGGAGCTAGAACACAATAAATCTCTTGCTTTCTTAGATGTTTTAATCATCCGTAATCCTAATCAGACCTTAAGTCATACTGTGTATCGGAAACAGACCCATACTGATAAATATCTGAACGGTGAATCTCATCACCATCCAAAACAGTTAGCTACCGTGGGCAAATCTTTGTTTCAGAGAGCACAAGGAATCTGTGACGAGAAACACCTGGCCGCTGAGCTGCAACATGTCAAGCAAGTACTGCGAGACAACAAGCTCCAAATTCCACGCCGCCGTCACAGAAACCGAGTGAAACCAGCCACAGTTGAACGTGTTCCGGTGGTATTACCATATGTAAGAGGAGTCACCGACAAGCTTGGCTACATCCTGAAGCGTGCTTCCATAAAAACTTATTTTAAGCCGCCTAAGAAGATTAGTCATTTTTACCATCTGTCAAGTGTCACATACCTCTACAAGAACCGGGAGTATACAAAATAGATTGCAACTGTGGCCTCTCTTATATCGGGCAAACAAAAAGAAATATAGGGACCCGCGTAAAAGAACATATAGCTGACGTGAAACACCGACGCTCGACGAAGTCTGCAGTCGCTGAACACTCTGAGGGAGGCGCCAATCATTATCTGCGACTAGACAAGCCACAAATCCTCGCCAAAGAACACCGATTCCTGCCTAGGATGATTCGCGAGGCTATTGAAATTAAAAAACATCCTAATTTCAATAGGGAAGATGGTTAGAAGCTTGCACAAGCATGGGATCCAGTTCTACATTTAATTAAATCGGAACCCAAAAGACCGGCTGCCAGACTTCAAGACACTGTGAGCTCATTCTGCGTAAATTTTAAAAAAGTTGTATAATTGTAAAATGTAGGTAGATATTGTAAATTTCACTTTACGGATGAACAACATCTCAGTCCCCCCCGTGACCATAAAGGCTGCAAAGTCTTCGAAACGTCGGGAGAAAATAAAACACTAATTACCGCGATAGAATCCGAAAATTAGTTTAATTTCGCAACGCAAGTCTAACATTCGCGTAAACATAAGAAATCATTGTTACCATATAAAATAAAATAACCAGCATTTTAGGTCATCATTTTATAGCTTCTAACACTATTGCCGTAGGAAAGCCCGAGCGCTAGGTGGCTCGTGACCAAAACACCGACCGCGGCCGCCAGTGAGTGCTGCGACCGCGCTGTATGCTGTAATGTGGTCAAACCTACCAGGCTTACTCCGAAGACAAATGGTGAAACTACTACTTAGTTTATTATACTGTTACCGAAATTGAAATACTTACGTAGTAAATTTCCATTCCATTTAATTTCATTCTGATCCAGTTAAATTTCCTTCAGAGAAAAAAACAGTATAATATTAAAGGTCTATAAGTAGAATACAGGTGTTATGAAGCCCTATTTAAACTCAAAAATGTTAAAATTTAAAAAGACACAATTCCGACTACATCGCGATTAGTACGCATTTTACTCGTATTTGAAGTCAACTCATTTCAAAAACATCATGCGCGTAGACACTAAAAATAAAACGAATACCGCTAAATAAAAGTTTAAAAGACAAAAATAAAAGTAATCCCAGAAACACGTTTATTCCACACTTGGCTCCTGTTCGTTCTCTGTTGATGCGTAAAAAGCGCCCATGCGCTTGGCACGGAGTCTTGATAAAATCGGGAACCGATTAGGGCGTCCTTACACCACATTTTTTATTCGTACTTTATTCAAATTGACGCGAACGAACCGACAGGGCGTAAAGGCTGATAGGCCAGTAGTTTAGTGGCGAGTGGTGCGAGATAGCCACTAGCAAACGATGCCGTCCGAACGGTCAGATAATCAGATTACGCGGCAGTCGTGTTTTGTCACGCAATATTGCCTACAGATAAGTTGTAACGGAATAGTCGGTTGGCGACTGGAACCCTTGTCACTGTATAAGCTTATCTACCTGCACCACATAACATTACTCAGAGCTGTAATCAAGACTTCTGTGAGACGTTCACCTATCTAGCTGACAGTTTGATGCGTGATAAAGGGTAACAGTTACATTGTCTTTTTGAATAAATATTATAATTATAATATTATGAAAGCTTGTGAAGATGTAAATAAACGTATAATGTCTTAAACTGATTTAGATGATATTTGGCATACAGCTAAATCAGCTCCTGGGTTACTATGAAGTTTACTTTTATCCTGAAAGCTGCACGTTAGGTCAGTTATTTCGAGACAGTATTTAAATACGAATGGAGCCGCAAGCAAGGGAAAGTACACAATTATTTGAAAAACCTCATTATATAGTAAAAAAAAATATTGGTGAAAGTATAAAATAATTTAGCTTGTCCACTTTAACTTCTAGTAAGATAGTAGTGTGATCGAAGATATCCTGGCTCCCAACATCCTTGGCTTGTTTTTTTTTTTGTTTTTATTATAAGTAAACAAAAACTAATTACGATTTTTTGTTAATAAACTACATACGGTTTGGTTTTGTGTCGCAATTAATCAAAGGTTTTATTTATTAATTAAATGTTTAAAATTCTTAATGAAAAGATTTTATTAACTTAAAACTAGTGAGCCATCAATGGTTCCTTTACCTTAATATTTCAAAATAAGAATTTTAATCCTAATGATTAAAGTTTATTTTCATTCGTAAAACAAACTTTGGTAAGTATCCCACGAAATAAAACATTTGTATGTTTTTTACCCGACAATACGCGAACGGAACTGTCGATTTAGGTACACTCTAAAAAGATGTTTCGCTCAGTGCTCCGCGCAGAACATGTGTCCACAAAGGACGTAATTCGTCGCAGCTGCCGCCGCGACAAAGAAGTGAATATTATCGGTGAATTCGCCCCGATAAAGGCGGGATTACAAATGTTACATGTACACATGCGTTTAATTTCACCTTCAGCAATACACTTCTTTATTTTTCCCATTCGATTGCTCAAGGAAGTCAGTATTATGATATTTAGCACGTCACATATAATATCAATCACGTTGCCAATTAATCTGAATAATTGAATACATATTAAAAGAGGTGTAATTAATTCTCATGGAATGTAAACATTTTGTGATAATTATAATATTTAGCATCAGATACTACAGAGGCTGGAGAATGTCGGTGATTGGTATTATTTGTTGAATGATTAAAATGTAAATTTTATGTTCTAAATAAAATATTATAAGTATACATTAAAAATAAGGTTTAGTACTTAATAATACTTACGAAAAATTCTATGTCCACATCGGGTGCAAATTCCAATCCCAGACAAATCTATCAATTTTACTACGCGACCTAAAATTTAAACTGAAATCTCACCGGTTTCATAAGCATTTAACAAGTTATACTTACATGCTTCTATTTTTAAACACTGGCGAGATAGAAATCATTTTAAATTAAAGTCTACAGACGCAAGGGGCATTAAAGGCAAGCTTTAGTTGAAAAAAATGTCCTAAGTTGTCCTTAGTTGAGTGATCAATGGGCGTCGGTCACGCACTGTGTTGCACGCCAAGCCTTACGAACCGTTCATACTGACACCCTGTGCCGTAAAATGCAATGTCTCTTTTGTTATCTAGCTGCCTTCTGTCTCTAACAGGAGACTAAATTCCAAGAATCAAAATATGGACATTGAATCCTGACGTATTATTTGAAATACATTGTTTCTCGAAACTCGAAGCATAGTCTAGGCCCCTGATTCTTTATGTCACACGTCATTTTGACAACATGTAATGCACCGCGTCGCGTTTAAAACAATAGAAATTGGCATATCGTACCTTCGGAGAGAAAAGGGCACAATTGTTAAAAATTCTTAAAATGAGTTAAGTATGCCAAGGCGCTTTAAAAACATCCTTTTATTTGGAGAAACAATGTCACCCATCAAGTTCAATCTCATTTCGCCAGAAGGACATTATACTGCCTTTGTTACATTAATGTGTGTTTTTTAAATATATTGGCGCGACAAAATCTTTTTGGTTAATTGTGGCATTGCCCGCGTGCATGCTATTGTGCTCTTATCTCACCGAAGGTACTATACAGAAGATACTATATACCTTTCTACGCTAATTTCACGAAGATAACGTAACACGACTGTGTTGCGAGTTTACACTAGCATAAAGATTAATACTCCAGCGATTTCTCTATTATCAAACTGATCACTTACTATACCTTTCAGTGGCGTTTCTAATCAGTACATTTTGATTCGAAACATCCCCCTCGCACTTATCGGGTAAGATAACTGCTACTGTAACGAAAATAGCGATATAACATATTTTTAATTACCCAATGTTGATGGAAGCTATACAATTTTTTTTTCACTTATTCATAGCTATAGCTTGACAACGTTAACCTAAATCGTTAAAATCTGGAGCAAAATTAAATATTTTTATAAATAGCCAACACAAAACTCCCGAAAGTAAAGCCAGAAAAAAGTATCAAATATTTTCGTACGTTCTATTAAAATAAATCCTTCTTTTTGTTTAATGACAGCCGCGCTGCGCACCATTGGACTGGCACAAAGCGTATTCACAGCGTTCTCATTAAAAACGTCAACAGAGCAACGACATCCTCTCTCATACGAATATAGTGTCGTGTGGAGTCATTAGCCAGTAATCACGTCAGGATTTCAACAATCTTTTGTTTGTTTTGCATCGTCGTGAAGCGCGCATTAAACTTTTGTGTTACCCTGAGACGGGCTGGTATAAACGTTATTGTTGATGAGATAGTCCTCCTTACATGCATAATATACATGAAAGAGGGATAACATCTTAGTGAGGTAATATGTGTTTAAGGTTACCGTGAAAATGACGATTTGGAGAGGGGTGACTAAAAGTGACACTTGTAGTAAAATCTTTTTAAACTCAAAATATTTATCAATTCAAATATGTTTATGTCCTCCGTTATACCAAAGTAATGCCCTGATGAGTGGTGATACACCGTTTTTTTGGTAATATAAATAAAATCGTGCATTCTGAGATTGTTCTAGGCTACTTTAGCGCACCTTCGTTAATGTCATCCTTGCCCGCTACTCTAATGTATTTGACAGGTTTCATAACAGAATCGACTTATATTCAGAGGTTATTGGTCTCAAATTTAGGCCACGGGTACTTTATAACTATAGCTGAATAAGTTGTTTATAATACTATATCTGCCTTGACACAGAGTTCTAAAGTAATAAGCCACACACAATACCGTATTCTGAAATATAAAAATAAAACTATACAGAACAAAAGTGGAGAAATGCTCCAAAACTGACTCGGTTTCAAGATAAGCACTTCAAGTTGCTATTTAGCACACTTCGTGCCACGATTCAAACGCAATTTGTAATTTTAACAAAAAGAAAATATTACACAAAAATATAGAAACACGGTTTACTTTATTTTGAAGTGCCTACGCAATTAATTACAACGGGCTGACGTATCAAAAAATGGGTCATTGAGCTAATGAAAGGACATGAACGAGTTTGTCGACCTTTGTATACAAGAGTTTTGTGGAAATCGATGAGACTTCGCCTTGGGTATATAAAGTAAACCAACCGAAGACATACGACTTCTTTGTTCGACAAATATTACATGAATAAATTTAGAATATCTGGTAAAAATAAAACAGAATGTTTAGAAACTACCTATAATGCTTACTTTAGAATAAAATTATGGTAATTTTATATATTCAGTCTAGAAACTTATAACTTCTACTTATTCAATATTTCTTTAGACGCTGACTGACTGGTAGACTACGCATGACGTAAACCAGGGATTCTAGAAGCCTGATTATACCCACGGGCAGAGGTGGTCTTAGGAGGCGGCGAATCGGCAACGGCCTGGGGCCTCGCACGGTTCCTTAGAGGACCTTTTTTAACGATCTTTCCAAGGAAATTGTTAAACCAAGGTAACTTTCGTTCCTCCGCCCAGAGCCTGGCTTTGTTTTTTTTTTTACACCTGAGGCCTCGTTTAGGTTAAGGCCGCCTGCCTACGAGTTCCATGTACAGCTTTGGTATACATAAATAAAATATTTTTGAAACATTATCCTCTAAAGTTATTGGACGAGGGATCAAATTTGCCCATGCAAAATGTTCGCACGTTTTTAATCTGGATTTTGCTGTTGGTGCTTTAAATATTGCTGTATCGAGGTAGCCGTGAAAGCAGTGAGCTCTTGATGGATACCATGCAACTAAGAATATAAAAACACTAGTATTTTATAAAGTGACTGTATCCACAAAAATAATAGTTACTTGAGGCTGGGTCTCAGTTGCCTCTTGTATCTTCCGGTGATTTTCTAAATATCGATTGATCAGCTGCAGCGTCTATGTCTTCCCTAATGCATAGGACAATAAACCGACTCTGGATGGCCCCGGATTCGATTCTACCTCTTAAACAAATGTTCAAAGTAATTGTAGAGCAGAAAGAGAATGTTCGAAAAGAAAAGAATAAAAAATCGTTCGAAACATAACTAATGAAGCCATGTAAAAGCCATAATATCACATATTATTAAAGAAACTGACCGCGCCCCCCTTTCTCGTGGCCACGAAGGCTGCAATACGTCGTGAGAAAAGTATAATATAAAAAATCGCGATAAATCCGAAAAATAATCTTATTTCAATTGAATTCCATCTTAAAGTCGCATCAATAAAGTCTATTTACTCAATTTTCTTAATTACATATATTTTGCTCTTTACCTCCCCAGTGCTGCCCCCGCTAATCTTTTGTGCGACTTGATGATGCATGAACTTAATATTCATAATGATATTGAGGACTCTGCTAATTTACCATATGACGTGGTTAAATTTCTGTAGCTACGTTGCTTTTAGTAAGATCCATCAGTCAAGGAGATATACGTGAGAATTGAATTTTAATAAGCTGTTGACACTTTTATGATTATTTTATTCGCATAATGACACCAGGCATTCAGTTAAAACAAACAAAACAAAACAGTTATATTCGGAAATGTAGGCTGAAACCGATGTTCTTTTTGCTTTAATATTCCTGCTGCTAAACAAAGTGGGCTAGTGGCACGTTAGGTGTCTTATGAATTTTAACATATCTCTGAATAATACTAGCTTAGTCAACATGAAACAGTTTTCTGGAATAAAAGTCCCCTTATATATTTTCCCGGGATTCCCAGGTTCTCAAACTATATCCATACCAAATTTAATCACAATTCGTTGGGTAGTATACGACACTATGTCGTTTAGGACAGGTAGACAGATGCAGTGGGGGAATTTGCTTTATAATATATTATACTTTTTAGAACTTTCTAAGAGGAACAATTCCGCCATACATGATTGTTGCGAACTTCAACCGATTACGCAGCACACGCAACGGAAGCTCTCAAAAGGAATAAAATTTCCCTGTTTTTGCAAGATTTTTCATTGATGCTCCTCTCCTATCGGTTAAAGCGTGGTTACTATAATATAATAATATTGTACAGTTTATAGATTTCCTCGATAAGAAAAGTACTCAACCGAAAAAAAAATCAAACTAATAGTTTCGGAGATTCGTGCAAAAAACGAAAAACAAACTCTTCACATTTATTTTATAATAGTACCTATAGGTTTAAAGTCTGGGTGTTATTGCGAAATTAAATCTTTTTCCTGTGATTACACTGGTTATTCCTACGTTAATAAAATCGGATTGGCATATTTTTTTTCTGTATAATTGATTTTGTTTGCTGGAGTTTTTCGTCGAAATTGCTGTGCTGATTTCGACAGGACTTATATTGGTAGCGGCTTTTTCAAAGGTTAATCTAGGCGACATGTTGAGACGGACAATCGCAATTATACAGATGAAACTGGGAGCAACATTAATTTTTGTAAAATACATTTTCGGATAACCGTTGACAATTTAATCGATTTGGCCGGTAATAACCGAAAATGGCCGCTGCTGCGAACTTAATTGTTTTGTAAAATAATTATAAAAGCACAGACATGCTAATGGACTATGACTGTTTAAATAACAGCTTATTATTGAAACTGTTACATGTCTGACTTTTACAGCTGTTGGTATAAATTGTGTTCATTGTTTAATTTCACCTTTATTAATATTTACACATATTTTTTTTTCACATTTCAAAAAAGAAGCTGCTGCTTTCACTAGTTTTCTTACACGTAATTTATAGTACCTATTTCATATCTTTTCAAAGGCAAGGCATAGTACTGTCGGACCTATTACTTCTGTCTTCCACAAGGCACTTACAATTCGAATACAACTCTTTCATAAATCATTGAAATTAAGGCAATAATGCAGCTGTAATATGAATGTGTGGATATACCGTAATGCACCATGATACCTGGGTTTCTCGGGCGCACTTCGTATATTATTAAGGTTTAGGTAGTCACGTATTTTTCGAGCAGATTCAGTCCGCTTTTGCTTATGAATAAATGAAACGAACTGTCCGTGGCAATCGCGGGCAGGTTCAGGAGTTTTGCTACAATTTTACCATAACCAAGGTATTCTTTTCCTTATTCTCCAACAGTTTAATATGCAAGCCGCAAACGTAATTATAAGAACTTCGTGGTATCCATACCAAATTGGTTTTAAAAATATTTATAAATTGCAAAATAAAATTTAATACAATCCTAGAGGCTCGAAATAAGATTTTATTCCTAAGTCTTACCTACCTTATAATTTTTAATTAAATAATGAACAAAATTATTAACATCATTAATACTATCATTATTAAACGCAAATACCGTTTCGTAATACGTATTCGTATATACTTTTTGTATGACTGGTTTCAAACATTAGACGCAGTTTTGATAGGTATGATAAAATAAATATTAGTCAACTTTCTAAATAAGGTTCAATCGCTTCACTTTTTAATTTAGTTGCCGTGTCCCTAAGGCTTCGCTTAGACGATACTAATATTTTCCTAAGTAACGCTATCACGATGGTTGCTATCGAAAATTCAGCGACGATCAGTTTCACAGCGTTTCAGACAGCGTCAGCGTGATGCCTTACCTAATTTTAATACTTACCTTTAGTACCTAAAATTAAATTTACCAACACCACCATTTAACTTGGCTTTACGACTGTAGGCAACAACAAAATTTATAACATAAATAATGAATGAAACCTTAAGTAACCCGGAACAAGATAAATCTTACATTGAATTTAATTTTTATTTGTAAACATTTTATAGGATACGTAAAATAGAACAGAATGAAACAACCTTTTTATTAGCGCCATGAAACCGGAGATGTATTTTTATTACAGCTTTAAAATATGTCTTCCATTTTGTTGAAATGTCTTAAAACTGGATTCTTTTCCACTGAAAACTTAATCGCTGGATGAGGGTATATTACTTTCAAGATCCGATCTTTTAAAAAATACTGGTGGAATATAACTTCAGCAGCTTTTGGAATATTTAATACTTATGTGAAATAAATAAATAAAAATAATAAAAATATAAAATAAATACAAGTCATATGTTAAAAATATTAACGTAAAGCATTCGCATACATTCACTATGAATGTATGAGAATGCTCTAAAGAATTGTGGATACTTGATATCGATGTCAAACCTATTGAAGATTGTAAGGAACTGATAGCTCCAAATAGAGAAGAAAGACCGAAAGCGTAACTGTAATCTCGACTATCCAAATTCCAAACTACGAGATAAATCTATATATAGCTATGATGATGATTTTACTACTAAAGAAAGGTCTGTTTGTGTTGTATTAATCTTCTAACTTTACAATACCCAGAAACAGTCTAAGATGTAGTAGTCCTAGATGTATTAATGAGACAGAAAAGAGCATATTATTTTCAATCGATATAACTATGGGTCTAGTCCCATAGACATTAGAAGCAAACTTATCAAACACCAATAACCCTAATGGTTTTACGAATCACAAACTGAAACGTATTAAAGAACAATACAAAGCTAATGTAAGAAAAAGCGCACTTCTCAACAAAAACGAACTCATTCGTATGTCGAACGGCAAACTCTTGCTGGCAAGGCCATCAATCATTCCCGCGGCCACGATTCAGGCATCGTTGTAGTTGCTACGTAATAACAATCGGAAACGGGTAGACTGTTGGATTACAGGGGCGGGCGAGCCTCTATTGCCTTCCGAGCAAACAAAGATGCAATAAACCCGGTCAAGACGACTGTAACGCTCCTACTATCTTAATAGCGCCTTTTATCCATCGAACCGGGTTACACATGTCGCAGCGAGGACGCCCCGAGACTGCTTCACTGAATTTTATTTAGAGCTTGTCGGTTTTCGATATTGAGGACATTCGTAGCTCGTTTGACAATATGTTAGACGTTGGAATCGTAGGGTACTTTGATAGCAAGGAGAAATTGTAGATTTGTGTTTGAATATTTTTCCATTGGTTTATTAGGATCTGGATAAGATTTGATATCGTCGATTCACTTAGATATGTAGTATAGGATTCCTAATATTCTTATTTCAGTAATGTTACCATAATCTGACTATCAAATAACTCGTGAATTTCGTTCATAAATTGTTTCTTGGCCATCTAGCTATCTATCTGCCATAAAATAATATTCTCTTACGTCACAAATATATTTATGTTTTATACTGACAGTAAGCAAATTTTATGCCATACCTAGGATTGGTATACAGTAATAGCCACGTAGAAAATCATTAATAGTTTTAGTACAATAGTACAAACTGGAATAAAATAGATAATGATATCATAGTACAATTTTATAAGAGCTTAATTGAAATCAAATTGCAATCCATTGTACAAAGTATTAAATTTTACAAATATTAAAAATAGCTGATAGCTTTGTCTATAGACTTTGGTTTATACAACGTCCACGTTGGTCCTTTAAAGAAACGTTCCACATAATGGCCGAGTACGAAGCAAAGAATCCGGTAGCGGAAAATTTACTTTTCTCGACTCTCGTATCTTATTTACTTCTTGAATCCATTCCCAGTATGTTGCCAGGCTTATAAAAGTTTTATTAATGGGAAACAGGTTAATGATGTGGTTTTTGTATATACAATGTCAAAACAGAACTTCCTGCGATTTGGAAATATTGCAGTTGAGTTATGAATTGCATAATTAATTTTAATTCTACTCACCTCATCTTGATTTAGAGGCAGCATATATTAGAACGATTTGGTTCAATTTGATTCCCTGGTCGGGTACCAATTTGAGTGATTTATAAACATGGTTTTCATAGGATTAAACCTCAGAAATGAGACGTCACGCACCCATCAGATAATAAATCATAATAATATGTAAGTCAATTCGTTTTTATAATGAGCGTGAAAAAACGTGTTGCGCCAACATCACATGGAGTGTAATTAGATCATACTAAGAAAGAATATAACCTCGAGTATAATCATAGTTTTATAAATATTATGAGTATACGAGCTTTGATTGCCTCAGTGGCATAGTTGTATCGGATACGCAGTAGGAGTACAACTATCGCGCTGATGTTTCGGGTGCGAACCTCAGGTCGGGCTAAAATTAAATTGTAATAGGGTTTTTCCATCTTAAAAATTATTTAGTCGCAACTCGGAGTGAGGAAGTTGGCGGTGTGATACTCCCGTAGCTCAGAAAGTATGTAAAGCCATTAGTCCTGCGTCTGATCTCTCCGGTCATGCCAGATTACTGTCTCACTGGGCTATGAGAGTGAAGGTACAGAGAATGCACTTGTGTATTGCCCACACAGTACAGCATCTTCTACGCACCTGTCTGATGTCGTTGAGATTGGCCGCCGTGGCTGAAATTCTACTAGGAAGGATTTTATTTTTATACTATTTATGCGAGCTAGTTTTATATCATATAAAGTCATGTCCACGGCTCCACTTACGAGAAGTAATTATCTTGGAATAAATTATAAAAGTTATCAAAATGAAATAATGTAATCGCGTCAGTAGTTCCAGAAATTGCATTATACAAACAAACTCACAAACTTCACCGCGCTACGTTAATGTACAAACAGCATAAACAAACATAAAATTGTTCCTAAAAACTGTAATTGAGTATCTGCGTGTGATTCAATTAAATGTCGGAACCACACGGAACTAGCAGAATGTCGGCGCAATGGCGTTTAATTAGTGTCACGGTAGTTGGGGTAAGTAAAAGCAGTTTTAGGTTTACGATTCACACAATTCTTAACTCTATTTACATCAGAGCATGTGTTTTAATTTACGTAGAGTGTGGCCGAGAAAAATATTTTATGTTTTTGTTCTTTTCAACAACAGAGTTGGCATATAGCGTACTGTCTCTCCGTATTTAATATACTTTAACTTCAAAGCGTAGTAATACTTTAGTTTTAGATATACAAAGGACCTGACTGCGACTACTTACTTTTGTATACAAATTCGCCCGCAACATTAAATTATTTTATGCCAACAATTACATGCACGCTACCAACTTTTAAAAAACTAGAACAGTATCTGCAATGCATTGTTGTACAGTAAATAAATTATTGCTACCAAGTGTCCGTTCGGAGTGGAACAAAACACTTTTTCTTACTGTATATTAATGAAGCAGTGGGTACACAATCTCAGGCGACATCTAAATAATTTATAGCTAAGGCAGGTGTCGCCGTGAGGACGAATTTACATACCGGCTACGGTGGGAATCGGTCTAATTTATCGCCAAGCCTATTTTGTTGACTGAAGCGATCCGATAATGAGCTGGAACGTTGTTAGAGTTTACACATGGGTGTTGAAACTCGTGTAGCGCTTTGGGTAATTAACTGCTATTTTTGTGGATAAGTCAATGTTTTAGTGCATGGCTGGGGTTATTTTAACCCCCACGGAATTAGACGGGTTATAAATTTAGGGTGTCTATCTATGTATATGTATGTGTTTAGCGTTGTAGCTCTCAAATGAACTGTCAGTTTTGATGCAGATTTTTCTACCAGTTGTTACTGCTGCGTTTAATTGAAAATTTTTGTATTATTATTTCGTTTATGGAAAATCGCTCGGATATTTAAAAATTGATTTTTGCGACTTCTGTAGCAAGATTACTTCAAGTTCACTTTAAAATTTAATAGCATTAAATATTATCAATTTTCAAAATTCTATTACAATTAACTTTGATAAACATTTCACACAGAACACACTCTGTTATGAGCAATGTATAACATTGATTGAGAAACAACAATACTAGGACAAGTTTGTAACTAAATAATTTAGTTGTGTAGGGTACTTTGGGCGAACGTGTAACGCGACTCTCGGGGGAAGACGGATCCTGGTGAAATATGACGCTGTTGACAATACATTTTGTTTTAGGACCGTTACGTAATGTCGCTGAATTTCGACGTTTTGCTGGTCTATTTTTAACAGAGAAATGAGCTGAATAATATTTATATTTCGAACGAAGATAATTTAAATAAATTAAATAACACGTTTAAATTTAAAAAAATAATTTTTCAAATCGGCTCATAAATGACGAGTACTGAGGTAACAAACATTAAAAAAAAACATTCACGTCGAATTGATAAGCTCCTCCTTTTTATGTCGATTTAAATAGAACCGTAATTATGACGCAATAAGTAACAATATAAATCATTTTTGTTTGCCTCGTTTTAGTACATTCGAATTCCATATTTAAAACTAACCTTACAATCCATCCAAATATAATCCTTATAAATGAACAACGGTGATGAAACAAGCCGGTATTAGCGTGATTAATATACCGGTATGATACCGTTTCTTACCGTGACGTACAGCGGAAATTGTTCCTCGAGAGTGTCGTTCATTAGTTATCAACGTGCACCGCGTGCAAGTGCGGTTGGCGTTAACCCAACCGTGTCTGAAGGCTTACAACCACCGGCTCTTGTGTTTAACATGAATTCTGAATATACCTAGTTTATGCTTAGATGATGTCGAGGAGAGGGTAATTTTCTTTCGGAAATGATTTTCCTTGGGACGTTAGTTATGAATTGCGCATTACGTGATCATAAAATATACCTATATTCGTTTACTGGTGGTAGATCTCTCGTATGTGAGAGCCCGCCTGGGTATGTACCGCCGCAATGTCTATTTCTGTCGCCAAGTAGTATTGTGTAATGTGTAGTCACTGTTGTGTTCCGGTTTGAATGACATTGTAGCCAGTGTTACTACAGGACATAATAAGTCTACATCTCAAGCCGTGATATATCAAATACTTTATGATTCAAGGTGTTGGATGGTGTTTCTACTGTTTATAGGAGGTCGTGTCACTTACCATCAGACGAATGGCAAGCTCGTCAAAACAATAAAAAACATAAATGTTGTAAAATAAAGCCTACAAGCAGCGGGTACAACTCATAACTACCGGACCGATATTGATACGATTTTCATCAATAGACGTAGTGATTTAAGTAACAGGTAAGAATACAATAAATGAATGGTTGTACGACAGAATAAATGTAATGATATATACTCTGCTACCCATGCGAAGCTGAAGCGGGCTAAGGAAATATTTTTTAAGTAACATTAAAAACACCAATAGGATTTTATTCTCTAAGACTCTCAGTAGAAACACGATCTATGGAGCAAGACCTTAACAAGATATAAAGAGACTATAAGAAATAAACTGAAGTAACGTAAAGAAGTCCAGTAATAATATTTTGTTTCGTTCCACCCACACCCTCTGTTTTATTCGTAGGATTAAGTACAACACAGACAAATTAAAATGACAATTGTATGTATAAAGTTATAATTTATTTGATGGATAACTTTTATATAACTGTTTTGAAATTAGCCCTTAACGTGATAGCATTAGATGTTTTTTTCCTTATGACCTACCTATATCAAAACTAATTAATTTCCGGGTAGAAACCTATACCTATACCATACTTAATTAATACAGCCCACATTCATAATTCTTATATAGATCTCAGAATAGAATTTCACATATATAAAGCCGCTAACAATAGCTAAATGACCTTATAAGTTTTCCATTAAATATACTTTTTTAATATTTTTAGTTTCGCGTCGACGATAACCACGCAGCCTCATGGGGGTGATGAGAGAATCATATTTGGTTCCCCACCCTTAAGTCCTGGCGTTGAGTAACCTAGAGAGGCCGAGAGAGAGAAAAAGAATAAAATATTCGCATACATTTTATTTGTAAAACTTTTATTTTTATTTGTTATAATTGATTTATGAATATGAATTCTGACGGTTGAAAAGTCAACCCTTAATGCATTATTGAGAATAATATATTGCACTTAAAAATTAAATATTTATTAGTAAAATTTGGCATAATTTATCAGCCCTATGAACTTATTTTCTCATTCTAATGCTTAATTAAACATCGATAAAGACAATGGGTCATGGACATCTAAAATTATAATCATGTTTATCCCGGTACAGAACTTCGAATGTTATCATATTTGACATGCAAACACGCCCCGGAGCTTATTTCGAAAATGCCTCTACCTGGTTAAAAGTCCTTCCTTAGCATAAAAGAATATTCTTAGAATGAAAAAAACCTTTAGCACTCGACAGTTAATTTCATAAGATTTTTATTTCAGTTTTTCATTTTATGTCGGAAAATCTAAACATTAATGAAAGTTATTTAAATTTTCCACTCCATTACCTATACTTTGTTATCAAAATATATTTTTTTTTTATCCTTTATGTCATTTACACGGTTATACCTCCATAGGTCTCTTCTAAATAAATTAGACTCTTACGTAAACAAAATACATGAACTCTTAGCCTAGTCAAACTAATAATACTGAGAAAGTTAATGTAATTGCAGACAGTCACTTTCGTCCATTAATAGTGAACCAGCTAAGCGCCTGATTAGCACAAGGCCACTAACTTCTGTATAGTGGACTTGAACGATATTTCCCCAACTTTACTGTAACAAGCTGAGCGAAGCACTGTAGAAACCACTTTTATGATCATACGTTGTAATATACTTGTGGGATACGGAACGAGGAATGAGCTTGGTAATTTATATAAAAATAAGAGTGATATAAAGCCGTTTTCAAATTAATATTCTTATTCATTTGTTTTTATTTCTGTGTTTATTTTTTTCATACAATAGGTTTTTTTAAGGTTACATGTAGTGAAATTTTACTACTACGTAGTAAAAAAAAGTAAAGTGACTGAGAAAGGGACGGTTTCTAACAAGTCCCGCCATTCATGTTTTTGTTTTTTTTTTTGTTTTAGTGCTCATACTACGATTTTTTATTAGTTATTTTATTATGACATTTCATAATATGTAGTGATATGTTCCAATGTAATCAAAGGGTTTTCTTTATATAAAAAAAAAACAATTATACGAATATTTAAAAATTAGGTAATCCTTCAAGGGTTCCTTTAGCTTATAATTAAAAAAAAATCATTAAAGGCAAATTCTTGAAGTTATCGTTAGTTTATCATCGGATTTTCTGGCAGAGCAAATGATGTTATAATAGAATTTACCGGCTAACTTATTACAATAGAACGTGAAATATTACAACACCATGACAATACAGTCTAAGATTTGAAGTACTTCACAACATAATGACACAAGCAAGCGGGCCAATGGAGAGGCTCAAATCATTTAAATTCTACAACCTGCTAATTCCCTAAGGTCCACAATTAACGCGTATTCCCGTTCCATTCACGGCTCTTTTAATATTTGACGACTTGCGGTATACATTAAACCGCGAAATAATATATCCCGCGGAACGGTTTAAGCCAAAATAACCTTTGCGGCTAAGCGTTTAAGTTAAAATTTAAATTGCAAAATTTTCACGAAACACATGGCGGACTACACTCAAAACTGTTGGTGGCAAGTGCGTCGAGAAAGTCCTGAGTGCCCACTCGTGGTGACAAGGGATGTAAGTGCCATTTTGTTGGGTCTTAAAGTGAGGCTTGTAATGTTATCGCATACTTTTCCAGTTTATATTATGGCGAGATTTCGCGGGACTCGAAATCTTTATAACGCAATATCCCATTTTATTTTTGTAAATCCCTACATATTATAAAACAAAATCAACCGCCGCGTCTCTCTGTAAGTCTGAACGCAATAATCTCAAAAACTACCCAACAGATTTGGATGTAATTTGGTATGGAGATAGTTTGAGACTTTGAGGAGGACATAAGGTACTTTGTATCTCGGGAAAATATGGAGCGTGGCTGTTATCTCGTAAATACTTTTTTACGCAGACAAAAGCTAGTACTTAATATAGTTATACGAGTTATCGATCTTAATAAATGCTTTCAGGGATTAATACAAAGACATACACACACTCCCCGTGCGTATTCCATCCCATGATAGGGGGCGAGCCTATCGCGATATAGGCCACAAATTCGAGATTCCAGGCTGATAGTGAATAGAAAAATCCAATATCACTACCCGACCCTGGGAACCCGAGACCTCAGCACTGCAGTCGTACGGTAATACAACGCAACCGAGTCAGTCAATACTAATAAATATTAACTTTAATTTATAAAGATAATGTTAAATAAAAGATAACCGCTAGATATATTTCATAGAACTAAAAGAACGAAAGGAAAATGTTTATTAAGATTCTAGGAAAATAAGAATATCTGAGTACGTTATTACATTAAATTTATTAAACCTTTCTCAATAAATGCAAAAGGCTTTTAGATTCAACTAAAACTATTACAAATAAACTTCAATTTGATCTTGAACGCTATTCTCTTCGCATACAGAAGGATATTCTATCTAATTATTTCAATAAAACGAAACTAATACAATCAACAATGGGAATAATCTTACTATTACAATGGTCATGCGAATATTGTTTCTCCTATTTCATAGAGCGCTAATCTCTTAAACTGATTAGATTTCAATAATTGAAAACGTACCAAGGGTCCGCTATGATTAATACGGTGCATGGGTTACAAAGGGCTGGGTTTCGACAAACACATAGTTTCCAACTAAATTGCTTATTCGATTAAGATTGTTTTACGTTATTTTTCATTAAAAACTATTTTCTATTATATTTCAACTAAAATGTTATTTTATTTTATCATTTCTGCATATCCTAGATATAATTACTTTTTAATAGTCATATTGTGTATGCGGAGAAGAACTATTTTATCCGACTTTTATCTTTAAATATATATTTTTATTAAGTGCAGTTTCTTCTAATAATAAATCAAAATTTCTTAAAGAACCTGCATACCTAAAACAGTTTCATAAGTGGTGGGTGCAAGAGCTTTACCCTCTTAATCGTACTAGATACTTATTTTCTTTTACATTGGAATGCATATTTGTCTTAATTCGATATCAAATATGCTATCACATAAACTTTTTTACTCCGAGAAATTGAAGGGAACGTCACAAAGGCATTCAGTGGCAACCCTTTCTATCTAATAAAGATCAAATGCCTTATCAACAGAAATCAGTAGAGTGAATAATTGGGTCAGCAAGTTATTGATTAAGAGTTTATGTGAACAGATATTACAGCATACTATACGCGTCCGTGACTTCATTGAAGAAATGGTCACGGCCACTGACAGCTTGAATTTTTATTTACTTATCTACACTAAATAAGTTTTGGCTTCCTTATTTTCTCTACACGATGTTTTACTTTACTTTTATCTGAGTTGCTCTGTGTAAATTACCAATATTAATTTATTGTTATTACAAATAAATTTAACATTCTTTTTTTTCGGGATTTAAAATAGACGCTTTTTACTATCACTATCTAACGTGATTTGCTACAGTAATATCGATTATATATTGAAGGCCGCCACCTCTTTACATCAATATAAAAACTAAACACTATCAGTACCCCCACATAATAAGTGAAATGAAAGTATTTACCATCGAGAAATGAGATTTGAATTAAAACCGTCGGCAGCAAAGCATACTTACCCGGAATCGATAACAGCAATGCAAGACCGGGCTGGAACGTGCTGGATCGCGGAAACTTTTCCCCGACTGTTACACACTAGGTAAACGCCTATTGTAATGTACACACGATTTGTTGACACAAGAAAACCCATTACTGAAGCGGCGCATCAGATTTACGACTGTTTGCTACTAGGGACTCTCCTAACTTGTGTGTTTTTCCTTTATATCTTACGTAAATTCGGTTTTTTAATTAAGGACAGCTGTCGCGTTTATGTACACGCTTGGGACGCGTAACACACTTCATTTACGACTTTCACGCGCTTTTTCTGTACTTATACGATTTATAAGGTTTACAAACCATACGATAAATTTATAAGCATGAATATTGTATTGAATCTGTTTTACGATGTTTCAAATATGTTTATTGTCATGAAACACGCTCGTAAAATATATTTTTACAACGTTCAGCTACATATTCGCTTACAACAAAGTCGTCGAAAGCGTATTGAGGAAACTATAATGCTTATAATAATACTGTTTATTGCTGTTTGCATTTTCACGTCAACTTTATATGGGAGGGTTGAAAGTTGGGTAAAGGGCAATTATGCGAGGTAATTTATACAATCGTGCATAAATTCAATACAGTTCGCTGCAATTACTTGCGATAAATATGGGTAGCAACAATGAACGCATTAAAAATTTAATGCGAATCATGCACAGGACATTGTTACAAATTTTTACGCTTGAACTATTTTTACTTAGGTTCGTGATCAACAATATTATAAATATTTCATCGCAGAATTAACCTGATTTCTAAGTTCTTATATGTATCCATTAAATACGTAAAATAGCTTATACTTATACTTATATGCCCTGTACTATATACTGACCCACTGCTGGGCACGGACCTCCTCTACTACTAAGAGGAATTAGGCCTTAGACCACCACGCTGGCCTAAAGCGGATTGGTAGACTTCACACACCCTCGAAATATAACAGCTTGTTAGGACTCAAATATTTTGAGATTCGTAACACCAACAAATTTTAAACGTCAATAAAAATTAATAGGGGTTGCCGCAAAAATAGTGTAAGCTCCCTTTTTTATAATGGCCCCAATAGCGGCAATAGAACAAATACTTTAGTAATTTCGCACTTTACCAATCGCATAGACCCTAATAAATCGAAGACGGTTGCGTGTTACAATAATATAAAATATAACACCTCCCTGGACATTTATTTTCGTTATCCAGTGTTAGTTCTTATTAGCGAAGATAGAGGGGAGACACGCTAGGCAATAAAATGTTAATAGAGAAATAGCGTTACTTGATTAGTAAACAAAAACTTTGTCATTAGAGGAAAATTTACCGACGTGCGTAGCGTTGGCTAATTTATTAGGCGCGATCATTGGGCTTTATGTAATGGCTTGATGTTTATTACAGTGCTGATATTTGAAGTAGTAAATAAAATTTATCTATCAAGGAAATTATAATTATGGCTTGTTTGGTGGCGTAGTATAATGGTACGCCTGTAGTGCTGAGGTTTTAGGTTCGAATTCCGAGTTGGGTAACGTGATATTGAATTTTTCTACTAAGAATCATCTCGGAGTTTAAAATTGTGCCCAATATTGCGATAAGATGTCGCCCCTATCAAATTTTGGGATGGAATACACATGGCGAAAAATTAGTGCATTTGTTGCAACTCTGCCTACCGTTTGAAGGTTCAAGGCGTGAGTGTGCATGTAAATGATAACCTGACTGAATATAGCAATGCGACAGATGAATAAGTTCATGAATAAAAATGATATTGTTGAAGTATGATATTTTAACTCACGAATTACTTTTATAAGGTGATTAAATTTAGGTGATTATCAGCACTTAAGTAAAACAACGGCAATCGCGACTAAGCATCTACAAATAAATATAAATAAGGAATCGACAGCTTTGTTAATCTACATGACCTAATTTATCGTGTTGATCTCAAACCTCCGAAACATGCGAGGTAGAAACAGATACATTAAATTCCGATGATACTTGAATCAGTTTAGGTACTGGAATAGAAATCAATCGTGGTATCTTTATAAAATATTGCAAAATATGTGAAATTTGCCCTCGGCTATTCAATGTAATATAAGTTATAAAATAAATCAAATCATACCTAGTATTTCGGTATTCGAAATCCTCTTGTATGTTCGTATTGAATATGCGTAAAATAGTTTTATTTTAATGTAAAACATGCGCGTAAAAGCAAGAAATCATCGTTGTATATGTTGATAAACAGAATCTGATTTGATTTTTGTTTTATAAAAGCAGATACGGATTTAATATTTAGTATAGATATTTTCAATTTATATTATGTTTATTTAGCAGGATGCTACAAAATAAAAAAAAAATCAAAATAGCGTATATTTGTGAAATAAACATAAAAATTACTTTACTGCAAAAACGAGTAGATCTATAAAAACAACGCATATCATTTTGTGTACACGTCGCGAATAAATCACTGAAACAAGAGCCAAATTTCAAAAGTTTGTGATTTATCATAATCCGGATTTCCATTTGGCGAGCGGGTGGTCCATTATTCTACGTCATAGGCAAGGGTGCGTGCTTAGCAAAAAAATAAAGAAATTTCACGTTGAACGCGATGTAAGCACTCAATAAGCGCTCAGCCTAGAAAGCTATCGAACTAACTTTATCGAAGTGATTTATAAGGAATTTCATAAACTTTATTAGGAACTTCATACTTCTTCGGTACGATATTATTCAGAGCCGTTTTATCATTAACCACAATTCTATCGATGTACAATTTTATAACAGCTGCTTAAGCGTCTGAACTGCATTCTGAAGTAGGAATACTAGTACCAAGAAGCATTGCGACTCCGCCATAGATGTCATAATAAAAGAGCAGCCACTTAAATTACAAACTGTATAAAATATGCGTTACCTCCGGGAAATCTTCTCGACGCCAGTATGTAGTCGCCTCGTAAAACCATCTAGTAACGAAGGCCCTCAGAGAGTATACGTTATGTTTTATTCTCGTCAAAAAAGGACATCTACATAGTGCCGTACGTTCATATAACAAATTGTAGTTCTATTTGCCTATTGCACGTAACCGAAGGGATTTAGGCGTGAGCCATTCCCGACACACAATTTTAAACTTTAATTGATTGACATTTGACTTGGTATTTTAGTTGTCAGAGATCGGGATTTTGGCTTTAACTATGTGATTGCTTTGTATTTCTTAATCATAGCCCTTGAGATACAGCATATACTAGCATCTCTAGGTATATATTATTAAGTACTAAGTGTTGCTCGCAGTTCCACGTACTTGAAAAATCTCTCTCAGGATAAATTACTCGTGCATTTCGTTATAGACTTTTTTATTTCATAATATTAATTAGAAGTAAAATTATTGGTCTACGTTTAAAGTGGGTGGCGTAGTTGTATTGCGTGCGCCCTACACGGTTCTGAAGTTCCAAGTTCGAATCCCGGGTCAGGCAGTGATATTGATGTTTTCTACTTAATATCAGCCGGAAGTCAATATTTGTGCCCATTATGGCACTAGGCTCGCCCTTATCACATAGAACAAAACAAACAGGCGAAAAGCGGGTGCCCTAGCACCTTTGCCTACATAGGCGAAAAGTGGGTGCCCTGGTTAAACCTCTATCTGTCTACCTTCGGGATAAACGCGTAATGTTGAATACATTGATTTAAAAGTCCAACATTAATTACTTACTAACAGCATAATGGTAAAAGCGTTTCGATACCTCGCTGCGTCAGCTCGCCCAGCTATGATAGTTTGTATAACAAATTCATGGTAGGCGGACGGAACTATTTCAACGTTCGCGAACGTGTGCGGATTAACACATAACGTGCGATGCCTAATGGTTCGACGTGTGCATTGCAAAAACCACTCCAAATATATTTAGTTGATTGAATTTGGATTGTGATTTATGAAGTTTTGGTGGACTGTGAAATAAAAGTAATGTTTCTTCATGAATTGGGTATAGAACACTCCTGCGGAACAAGCTGCAGAGGTTTCTATTTTTGGGAGATTTTTTTCTACTGTTATTTTTTCTTGGTTATTGATTCGCTTTAATCATATGACTGCTCGCTAAAATTTGTCAATCCCATGCATATTTTTTTCTATTATCGTGAACTACTGTCGACTCTTTCAATGTTGCATAATGTAAGCTCAATTCTTTTAATAGTATCTGTTTCTCATAATAATGGATGATTGTTGCTTATTGTTAATAGACCGAATAACGACAAAAAAACTATACATTTAGTTGACTATAGACGTAGATACAAGCCCGCATAACAATTTGAAACAATCCACAAAGCCATTGCCGAGGTTATTTTATTCTAAGTCCATTAAACATTCACAAAAGGCCGTGTAATATTGTTTCAGCTTAACGTAGAAATGTTCAAAACATTTTCAAGTATAAACATTAGCAACTCCAACCATACAAAGTTAACATTTTAATATTTCTTAACAAACAATAAAAAGATTCCTTAAATCAACTAATTATAAAGGTGGAGGCTGCTAAAACAAAGTTAACAAACGTCATGAATAATATCACCGGCTGTTTATTGCAGAAATTTATCGCCCAACTTTCTGCCTCAAAAACTCTTAACTGAGAGCATAAACAAGAGATTATAGCCCGAATAAAATAATTAATTCCCCTTCTGACTTCAGACGGGATTCGCTGCAAAAATTTACTAAAGCAACACGTGTTGTGATAAATGATAATAAACTTCTGGGTAATAATTTATGTTGTGTGGAATTTTCTAGATTAGGGTTCAGACTAACAGAACTTTTATCAAATGTAATTTTATTCTCGATTTTTGAATCGAATCTACACATTTAAACCTCTATACGAAGGCGTAAAATCTAAACTACCTACTCTAATATCATAAACTTAAATATAAAAAGAGTTTATTCATAAAAATCGATTTTGCATTACTTCACTAATAGCAACGGAAGCTTTACTTTTTTCGATAAATATTAATTTATTCCCAGTAAAAACACATTCCTTTAGACCCAGTAATATTTTAATTTTGGACTAATAGAGCTTCAATAAGAACATATTACTTACAAAGACCACGTATTTAACATAAATACAATTAATATGTTCTTTTTCAAGCTCTAATATTAATTTATTATATTATTAGAGATTGAAAAATAACATATTACTTGTATTTGTGTTAAATACGTGGTCTACCACGCCTAGGCTTAGTATATATTACCGAAAATAGCTTCGACACTGTTTCTCTTGCTTAAGGTTATCTCAGAGTTAAGCTATATTTGGCGTCTAATGTTTGGATTTATAGGTTTTAGGCTAATAACTAACTTTGAGGTCTAATATTTACACACTCACGCCTTTTATCCCCGAAGGGTAGGCAGAGCTTCAACTGGCACGCCAACTTTATGCGTGTGTATTTCGTTTCACGATGTGATATCGAGTCTTTCACCATATAGGCACAATTTCTAGATTTCGAACTTATACAGGGTAGATAATCCCAATATCTTTTTTCTCAACCTGGGTTTGAAGCCGAGACCTAAGGACTATAGTACCGTAATACCACAGAGACATTCAGTCTAATATTTACCGACTGTTAAATATTTCTTGATCATTCTCATACATGTATTTTCAATGGTTAATAAAAGGTAAACGAATATATTTCGTACCTACATGGACATATGGAAAAAAAATACCCACCATAATAACTTGTTTCGACGATTCGCATTCTGCAATCAACCGATACACCTAGACAGGTCGCAATATATCTCTTTGGTTTGAGATTTATATTTGTACGCACTTGTACTTACTATCAGAATAAGTGCAGAGGTCTCATTGTATAATGCTTAAAAAATATTATATTACCGAATACACACAAATAATAATCAAACACAAGAAAGTGTCACTCATAATGGTACCTTGTGCTAGGCGCTCCAATAAATAAACTTTCTAACTTCTCGTCGTAACACCACATGGAAGTCATATACCACACCCACTGCCACTACAACGTACAGAGCTCAGCACCACTGGCTCTTATTAACGACACATTTCTCAAACAATCGCCCAAGTCGTCACACCTGGCCGGCATCCAACCACAATAACTTGAGCCAAACAGTCCTGCATAATTAACAAGCCACTATTTCCAAGTGGTCACAATACACTGCAAGTGAATGCCGCTTCCGGCGATATTCCGTTCCATTTCCGTTTCCACAAATGGCCGGAAATGAATTCAAAACACCCTGTAGTGGCATCCGATCTCCTAGACGCACTACACAGATGCATCCATGTGCATTTTTATGGACCGGTGGATAAGTTCAGATGTCGGGAACCGTCTGCAACGCGAGAGGGAACTCAAAGGTTCATATTACAAATGGCACTTACCGTTAATCACCCACAGCTATTTATTGATCAATTTCAGAACGATGCTCTAGTGGGATTTCACATGTCCAACGTTTTATTGCGTTTTCTGAAGTATGTCCTAAATTTATTTTTTTATAAAAAATATCAAAATCGTTTTTTGAGTTCGTAAGGGAATATTATAAAATGAATAAGTCAGAATAAGTTTTTTAGTTCAGTTAATTAAAGTCTACAATAACGTTTTTTCGTAAATGAAATATTAACGATGTAAAAATTCTGATTCAAAAGCATCTCTATTTTACGGTGTCTTGTATTAAATACGTTACTTTAAATGGAAACCTACAAAAGTATAATATTAAAAGAAACGAAAACTAGAAATGAAAAATACATTTACAACAAATCAAAACGGGCGTGGCAAGTTTGCGAATCTTTCCGCTCTGACGGCTGCAACAATTGCGCTATCGCACGAAACCAAGAGAGAACCCCATAAATATATTGCTACACGTAAAAATGTTTTTGTTTTAAACATTGACTGGAATGGAATAGTTTTTTTTTTATTGCTTTAAATGACGAGACCACGGTAACGGTACGGAGACGGTAAGCGATACCACCGCCCATAAACAGTAGAAACACCATCCAACACCTTCAATTATTGGACTAGCGTCTAAATAAATTTAATGTACCAACTATGTCTTTAATAAAGTAAATGTAAATGTAATACTTAATAAAGTAAAGTAAGTATTGTTTGGTATTCCTCCGTGCTCCCCATTCTGAGACGTGCGATGTTAAGTCTCATTATGTTCAGTAGTTACACTGGCTACAATATCTTTCAAACCGGAATACAACAGTGACTACACACTGGTGCTTGGCGGCAGAAATAGACATTGCGGTGGTACCTATCACATATGAGAGACCTACCACCAGTAATTACTGGTTCATTATAATATTACGCTTGATGACGTATTACGTACTATTAAATGATGATTTTTTTAGTAAATATTAAAGCAGGCTCCGAATTGCACAGTTGCTTAAATTATATTATTAGATTAAATCCGAACGCTTATTGCTTTTCCATTTATTTTTATTATCTCACGGCAAAGCGACTACACTGCACATGTTGGTAAGCGTGATGCCGTCCACATAAAATATCGAATGGCATCAAATGGCTATCTCATGCCATTCGAGACAATGATGCCGGCCTACTAAGATGCTTCTTTACAGTACGGCGGACGGACCCAGGATTACAGGAAGGAGGGAACACGCGGCCAGACAAACTATACTAAAACCTGATGGAGCGACAAAGAAAAGAGTTGGCGAACCTATGGGTTTGGGCCGTGATGGTTTTAACCATCAAACTGTAGCTATGCATGCCAGCACGTGGTTATGGTGAGGAAAGGAGAGGAGGGAATCAAACTCAATTCCGTAATACAATACTCACTAAACATTGTATGAAATGTCGTTATTATTATAAAGCTTCAGTATTCGTCAGAAGTCGCGAGTGTACGCCACGTTCTAATACATAATATGTACGTACGTATTTATATTGAATCTCAAACAAACGCTATACTAAACATCAGATTAGAATGATGCATATTTAAAATCCATGTTACAACTAATTCCGGCTAGCCGCACACCAAAAGATTCCACGTAATGGAAATAACACCCAAGCGATTTGCACTTAATCGGTTCTACCGAGCTCTACACGATCTGAACTCTATCTGAAAACCCCTTACTAAGTATTTAGTGGGGAAACTGTGACTTCGTATAAAGTATTTTGTCTTCCACATCTGCATGAAGTAAACACTAATAAAATTTAAGATACATAAACTCGATTTAGTACGTATAGAGAAGATAAATTAAAAACAAACATTTAACGTTGCAATCAACTGGGCAAATGGCGCTTATTTGAAATACAAGTATTAAATAACCTAATTTAAATTTCATTTCTTATGGCCGCATTCGAAGCTGGAAATCTGAGTGTAGTAAAGAGAGTTTTCTCATAACAGTCGACGCGTTTACGTGAAAACATTTTTTTTTACCAACGTTATGACATTAAAGTTTTTATTACGACGCTCAACGTGGAGTGCGTAATCCATGCAATTTGTTTTACTGTTCGCAGTATAAGGCATGTGTCCTTAATAATACGTGACGTCATTATCTTCGGATTACCGAGGTGTGAGGATTGCCTCCACTTTTAGGGAATGGCGTTTAATTAGGATCTACTTTCTTTTGACACTTACTACTTCATTACCTAATAAGAATTTAGATAAGCATTTCTTTTGCTTGGGAAGATTATAGTTGACCTTGTCTATAATTGGGAAAGAAATGTTCATACGTATATATGTAAGTTCTATAGGCATTATTCATAGACAGAAATAATTATATTAGTAAAAGATGGGTAAATACGTAACTCAATCACATCATTGATATCAAACATGTCATTTAGTAGTTCCGTGAGGATACGAATAAGCCCTTTGTAAACTACTTTAATAAAAGTAAAAGAATGCAGATTTTAGATTTCAGAACTATTCAAAACATGTTACGTCATTAATCAAGAGACAATATTGAGGATCCCCAGAACCTCTATTATAAGAATTCAGTGTACCCGTATTCAAGTAAAACATAATATTTCACTCAATTCAACTACATAGTACCTAGTCCATTGAAAAGTTACATTTGGGGTCGCGTTTTTTAGAGGACGTTTTTTGGGTCCTAAAACCTGTCGTGCCGCCATCTTGAAAATGGTTTTTACGATGTATCTCTTAAACTATTTATTTGACAAAAATATAAACATTTTGTTGCAAATTAAATTCTCTACAACTTTGGTTCAGTAACTTTTGTCGTAGAACTATAAATAAAAAAGTTATAAGCGAAAATGTTAACAAATTCAATGTTAAGCAATGTCCATTGCAACGTCATCAGAACGTGTGTTTATGAGGTTCATAATACTTTTTTTTGTACTCTCATTACGTACAACATAAACCCGCGGTTGTCGGCTTGTACGCGAATTACTTGGATCCTGAATCGCTTTGGCACGGATGAAGCAATTGTTCACAAAATCAAAGTCTGGCTCTGGAGCTTCTGAAACTGACGATAAACTACTGGAGCTGCTGCTGCGACGACGAACAACATTATCGGTTCGATTGTCCACGTAATAACAATAACACGCAATATGTACAGTAGGTAACTTCCGAAACAGTTCGTAAAAATTTGTTTTTGTGAACAATCAGTCGTCGCAGCAGCAGCTCCAGTAGTTTATCGTCAGTTTCAGAAGCTCCAAAGCCAGACTTTGATTTTGTGAACAATTGCTTCATCTGTGCCAAAGCGATTCAGGATCCAAGTAATTCGCGTACAAGCCGAAAACCGCGGGTTCGTGTTGTACGTAATGAGAGTACAAAAAAGTATTATGAACCTTATAAACACACGTTCTGATGACGTTGCAATGGACATTGCTTAACATTGAATTTCTTAACATTTTCGCTTATAACTTTTTATTTATAGTTCTACGACAAAAGTTACTGAACCAAAGTTGTAGAGAATTTAATTTGCAACAAAAAATGTTTATAATTTTTTTTTTGTTAAATAAATAGTTTAAGAGATACATCGTAAAAACCATTTCAACCCCTATTTTCAAGATGGCGGCCGTGGGACAAGGGTGGCGACCCCACGAACTTGGTTTTAGCTTTACACTGACCCCCCCTACACTTCAAAAAAATAAAATTGCGTCCTCTAAAAAACGCAAGGTAAGGCATAAAAAATGTAACATTTCAATGGACTAAACGCGTTAATTTGAAATGGCATAAACATCAGTCCGGTTAAAACAGTTTACGTGTATCTTGCCCTCAATAATTTTGATAGGACTGCAATTACGAGTGTGTCTACGAATGGGACACTAACGATTTTTTTTACTTTAGTCATTAAGGTAACGTTTAGAGTCTAGACGTTATTTGACTCGAGGAGGAAAAGCAGTAGCGACGAATATAAATATAACTATTTGGACCCAAAAATCTAAGTAATACCTACAATGAATTACATGCAGTGCCTATTGCGTACTTATTAAAATCAATCTTTTTGCAAATATGAACGCGTATACGTAAAATGAGCTTAAAACAAAACATTTTGGAGAAGGTATGCCTCAGTAATATTAAGTATCTATAATATTTAATGATTTTCTGTGTTCATTAAAGGGTAGACTGAAATGCAACTAGGACACTCACTTTTTGCCAAATATGTTCCGTCCTATGAGGTGAAAGAGGCAAGATTATCACCATAATGGGTACAAATTGTAGATTTCGGTATAATATTGAGCAGACAGAGCATATATCACTTTGCTCGACCGAGGATTTGGACCTAGGAACTTAAAGCGGTGTTGTACCGCGTATACAATACAATTATACCGCCGAGGTACTTGAATATTCGACATTGAAACTAAAGTATTTAATAAATATTTTCGCAATAAATTTATTTGATTTTTGCTCCCGACTTTTCGAAAACTTTGCAGCCTACTTAAAAACTTACTAGTTTCTCTAAATTTTTTTGCCATTTCGTAACTCACAGTTTCCATATAAAATATGTATACGGATAAATGTTATAAAGAATAACAGATCTTTAAAGAGAACAAAATAGCGTGCTAACATTATTTATTACTGGTAAAATGAACCCGCAAGTACAACTTGATATTCGTCAGACAAATTCTGAAGCCGATTTCCGTATGTAATATTGGCTCAGCCTACTCCAGAATGCATGAAAAATTACTGTAAATATTTCCTTTCGGCTTATCGCCAGATCAGACTACTGAAGTATAAGGTCGTAGCTCGTACAAAGTAATGCTATGAATAAAAAAATTAAACGCCGGGACCTCTTTTTGACTTGTGTTGGGATTTTTACCCGTAAATGCTTTTATGGATTTTAAGATAAGTAAAATGAACAACGTAGTCGCTTTACTTTGATAATTTGGGAACATGAAGGAAAATTTTTAATAAAATGTTTTATGTTCACAGAAATAAATGATAAGTCAAGCTTAAAAGTAAATTTTTAGAGCGTTGAATGACATGCCTTGTAATGAGTTAGTTGGTGTCATCTACTAAATAATTTTTCCATTCTAACCGAGTTTATATACATTTTATCTATAAATTTGAGTTCTTTGTAAGTTCCGATTAAAAATATAATTAGGTATCTCTCTTGCTTGACTTAGTACTTCAGGTTAAGTTATAATGGGACTGGCAAATCCTAGTTAGAGAAAAGTTCCCAAATAAAGAGAAAAAATAAAAGTGACAGAATTTTCGCAGCCAAATACAAACATGAACAGCACAACTCCGCAGTTTACAACTGTGGTAACAATAGCGAGCTTGACACATGCAGTCACTAGCGTGTAGATTATTACCATGTTGAAGCTATTACGGGCGATACATCTGCTGTAATTTCTAACATTGGCGTGTTAATGTCAATTAACTTATTGCTGAATGCATACGTTACTTGTGCTAGTTAATTACGCTCAAGTGCCTTGTTAGATAGCTGTGTTGTAGTTATGCGTATTTAATACAATGCAATTTACTGTGACAATAAACCTTCATTTACAATACATTACGTAATGTATGAACATGTCCACTGTAATAACTAATAAGCTCACGCCTTTATTCATAAAGGGTTGGCAAAGTTGCATCTAGTTCTTTAACCCAATGAATTTATACCCCGTCCCGTTGTCTTATAACAGGTAAACTTCGTAATTTCAAAGCTTAAGTCCGATACAAGGCCACTGAGGTATCTTTTGAATAGAAAATTTCACTCAAACATGAAATGAAAAAGAATATCGAGGGTGGTGACATGTTAAACAATGAATAGTTGATACTCAAGTTTCTTGATACGAACTTACCCTTTTAAGAAGTCGATTTTCTTTGTTATCAATCGTCTATATGTTTCCTATTAGGTATTCGCTATTATTTGCTACTATGTTTAACTTGAAACTGTTTTAATTTTCCAGTCCCGGTAGTAATGTTGCAGGTATTAAGAATGACTAATCCATATTATGTAATAACGGCCTATACTCAAATTCCCGTTGGTTTTATCGTCAAATAAAACTAACACTTAACCTACTGATTTTAAGTATTAACTTCCCACTTTCATCTGGCGAATCATTCTTCTCCGTTAAAAAAACTCCAACCGACAATTTACATTTGAGTAATAACCGCATATTTTAAAAGGACAAAAATAAAATCAATTTCGTTACCATCAATATTCCATTTTCCGTTCGTTACGATGCCATGCCGACAAAGAGGTTTTATTGAATAAATTACCTTTCATTAAAATATATTTAAAAGGAAAACTAGTTGAAAGTGAAGTGAGTAGTCAAAGTTGATTAAAATTATAGTGAGTTGGAAAGCTGTTTGTCATATTGCGTTTAGGAATGTATGGTATTAATTAGATATGCATTTAATTAAGCTATCGGTCTATTCAGTAGCATAGACAATCAAGAGTGGACTGCATTGATATTGTTCAACGAAGGGCTAATTTATGTCTTATATGATTGAACTGAGGGGAATGATTAATTGATATCGCATAATGATGTAAGTAACAAATGATATGTTCTTCTTACTTATAAATAGACAAGGAATTAAGGTTTTTTTCTGCTATTTGTCTGCAACACGCTACAAGCTAGATTTTTGGACTATGGCCTTTCGATATTACAGTAGGTCCGTTCCCTGCAATGGAATATTATAAGACCACTGTCTTGGCGTTTGAGGTACAAACAAGACATGTAACAATATTAAATGACAAGTGAATCCCTTACATCGTTGGCAATACCAAAGACAAACGTTCTCGAGGCCGAGCAACAACCCGAGGGACAAACCAGATGAAAGACTCGTCTGCCACCAAGTTCCATAAACTAGTTGAAGATGCAATAAACAGAAACCGGTGGAGACAATCCGCTCTAAATGCGATACATCCAGTGATGACCACGATCCTCAGTCATGAGGAACCGACTGCAGAGAGAGAGAGAGAGACAGAGGATCCCTTACAGCTGTGGTACAAAGACTATGCATGTTGCTTTCATATTGTAAATAACTATGAGGGTTGATCATATATAACTATTGGCTTTACGTGTCACCAGACATCGCGACAGAATTTTATTCCCAGAATCGCATATTATTTTAGAAATATCGTCGCCAACGTCGGTCTCAGTGGGAACGTGAGCGAAATGCAAACGAAACTAAAGTACACCGCGAGACATGTTTCGTCACTCTGCCTGAGACTAAATATTAACATGCGGATACTTTGGTGAGGTAAATTACTTCGTCGTAATGGTGTCGTTCATATTATGTACAACTTTTTCTTCTGATGTCCTGATCTAGTTTTCCCTATTTTTAATCGTGTGCATTCTTTTTTCAACCGACTTCAAAAGGAGGAGGTTGTCAATTCGACGGGTTTTTTTTAATGTTTTTTACCTCAGAACTCGCACATTTATGAACCCATTTGGAAAGTTCTTTTTTATTCAAAAGAATATACCTCCAGATTGGTCCCATAGATTATTTTTCCGTAATCGCTTCAGTAGTTAGTAATTTGAGATGAATAATAATATTAAAAACTCGCTTTGTGTTATTATAGTGAATATACTTCCGATTTAATGTTGAAATGTTATCGTTTGTTGTATTTTAGTTTTTAATTATTTTACGTTAGCTAGTATTATGTATAACAATTTTACATTACAATAAAACTTTTACGTTTTTAAAACATTTATTTATTTTAAAAACGTTACGCTGTGATTGAAAAAGCAAAACTTCTATAACTTCTCATTAATAACGATAGTAGGTTAAAAAATACCATCGAAACTTGAAAGTCGTTTATTTTGTCTTGACTAACAAATTCTGGCTAACTTTGCCGAATTTTTATTTTGTATTCTAGCGAATATTGTAGAATAAAGTGCCAGGGGAAGAAAAATACATGTAAATTTTATTCATAAACCTAAAATGAAGTCTGTCCCAAAACCCAACCTCTCACATAGTTAATTACTATTCGGGTGTATGTATTTTACGTGAGTTTGTATCACTGTAAATTGCTTTTACTAAGATGTATAATAATTTGTTATGTTTGCAGAGTATCGCAGTGATTACAACCATCGTTCTTTATTATTCGATCCTGCTGTAAAAAGAATAAGCCGTAGCTAATACTATATTGGAACCCATTAGAATACTAATTTAATTACCTACTAGAATAATATACATTAATTAAGATATTTTATAGAGCGATGTATCTATAATCTTGCTCAGTTATAGCATGTTGAATATATGACTATTGTGCAAGTTTGATTATTATGTGGTTATGATTCTTTTTAATTTAATAAAGCATTACGAAATCTATACTAATATATAGCGCTGAAGAGTTTTTTTGATAATTTGAACGCGCTTGTCTCAGGAGCTACTAAACCAATTTTTAATTTTTAAATAATATAAAGCTACATTGCTCCAACTTACCAAGGGAAAATATTTATCCGGAAAAGTTTTCAAAGAGCGGGCAGAGCCACAGGCAAAAGCTAGTTATTTATATGTATGATTGTTTCCATTTGTAATTTTTTTACATCAATAACGTTAAAGATGGGGTAGGTATGCACTTCACAGATGAAATATTATAAATTGATTGGAGATAAATGCCATATCGGATATAATTTAAACGCGAGAATTTTATAAAAATCAACAGAATATCCGAATAAATATCGAAATCACGCTTTACAGTCCACAGATTGCTTTAAAAACATTTTATTGAGTAAATATTTCATACATTTAATAGTACACCAATTCTCAACTCATATAATCCATTATAAAGAGATATGACCTAATATAGTCCCAGTGTAGGATGTAAGTTCAAACGCAGTAAATAAATGCACGTCTGTATGAAACATGCATGTTTCCAGTGCGAGACAAGATTTATAACGTAGTAAAGTCGCCTTATTGCGTTGGAACATTGTTGGATCGGGCGATATGTCGCCTGACGTCTATGTGTCAATAACGTTATTGATTTTGCGAATTTAAAGTTTTAAAGACTCAGTTTTGTAAACTGACGCCATGTTGGCAGGAATGGAGCTGCAGCACTCTGTCGGGAATTTGTCATATAGCAATTTTTAGAAGAGAAAAGACTGTAAGAATATGTAAAGTATTAAAAAATCACAAAGAAAAAAATTGTTTCAAAAAAAATTCAAGGCATAGAATAATTTTTATATACACACTATCCTGATATTTTATAATACGTTCAATAATATATAGTAATCGCTATGTATAATATATATTAATTAGCACCATACGATATAATTAAAAGTATCCTAACATACCATAACAGTCGAGCTCTTTGAACCCTGTAAAACGGCGGTAATGGGATTTTGCCGGCTTAATGTTATTCAGGTAGATTAAACACGGGACCACTATTCGTGCTTCACCATCCGTTTTCGTGACCTTAGTTATTAGTATTCTTTCAACGCAGTAACAGGGATTAGCTGTTAGTACCTAGTGTTTGGTATTCAACGTCAGAAGACAGTACAGTTCGATTGGAGCGGCTAGAGAGATTAATTTGCATTCACGACCAAAACGGATCGTGGGGCTATTTCGACGGCATCTCTCCCATTTCCCGTCTATAGACAATGTGTATAGCCGCAACGGGGAACAGGACGTGGTTGTATCAACTGTTTGCGTATACTGTTCACCTCATGCCGTCACGTGTGGCAACGAGAAAAAATCACGCGTATTCATTCCGTATTTTTAAAGGCTTAACTTGATATCCACTGGTCGAAAATAGTTTTGATGTTTTAAAATAGAAAAACAAAAATCCATTGCAATGGTTTTGGGATTTGGGAAAACTGACTTGTATTAAGATGGACGTTTTGACACAAAAGTGGAAGGTTGCGAGGTTTTTTGTTTAGGTTTAATTATTTGGATGTTTGTTGGGCAATTGCACATCAATTAAATTTGTATTAAAATTGCAAGCAGATGAGTTATGTCCTAAATTAACACTTATGTACGTTTGATCCCGGTAAAAATACTCTGGTGAGATTTGTTATTCGAGATATGTATACTTTCGTGGTGGCGGAGCGCAAGCAACTGGTGCTACATATACCAAAACTCTTCCATGGGGACTTACAAAGTCTATAGGTGTTTAGCAAGTCTGAAGTTCAACTACGTTTAAAGTAGTGTACGCAATCACATGGGCCGCTTCACAAACCACAATTGTTAATGTTACGACCACACATCACAATACCGCTGAATACAGCTAAGCCGTACAAATTATCATCAAAACTTGTTGGCTAGTACGAATATACACATTTCTGTGAAGTAATTTTATTCCATTTATGCTACTTTCAGAGTTTGAGTTGCGTGTTTTTTGGCACAGGTCAGAAAGAGTGAGAACTTAATTCTTGTTACCAGTGCCAACCATCAGGATCAAAATTTAATTTCTAGTTGAAAATACATCGAAGTTGAAATGTAAAATACGACAAATCATAATAATAAAACTAATTTAAGCTCCGTTGTAACTAATATATAGTCTTAACTTGAAATTAAAAAAATGTATTATAATTGTAAATTCTGGTATATCAGCGCTGATCCCATCATTGGTCTAGTGGCATCAGTGAGGAAGAGAATTAGATGAAATATTGATTCGTAAACATGAGTAGCATATTGACATTTTTGGTTGTGTTTTCACTAGGTTGTCTCTATTATATGCGACAGATAAAATCTCGTCAAAATGTAGGACTAGTTCCTTGATATTTAATTAATAAAGTAGTCATTTGCGTTATAACTATTGAACATTACCCAAAGTTTATGCATTGTATTATAAAAAAAACTTTAACCCGTACATAAAATAGATGTTGATAACTCGTTTAAATTAGACCTGCAAAAATAAGTTTCATTGAATGTGAACGAGCGCACGCATTATTTAAACGTAAAAAATACCAACAGTCAATTAGTTTACGGTTCGATTTTCAATTGGATAAAAAAAATATGCATTTTTCGCGGAGGTTTGTTCATCACCACACGAAGTAAAAAAATGCACGCGGTACACGCATGATCCGACCAATATTTTTTGTGGCACGCTCCACTATTATACCTACACAGTGTAAATTGGAAACAAATCAAATATGCATCGCTCGCCCAACCGTGAGATGGAATACTCGCATTAGCGATATATTCGAATATCAGATCTATTCCGAATCCGCCGGCAGACAGAATCGACAAGTTATACCACTTTTTCTGTGGAATTTGATTTTCTTTCGGAATTGCTTTGACAAGCTTTTTTGCATACACTATGTCTATTTGAGGAGTTTCTTTTCCTGTCTATACAGCATTGTGTTTTATTGTGAGCAGATTCATATTTTTTTATTGTTGTCGAAGTGTTTGGAAACTTTGTTATACTTTTTGTAGCTTTCGTCAAAATAAATATAATTCGCACAGTAAAGCGTAGATTTTTTTATATACTATATGTTGGAATATAAAAGATATAGTCAGAGTAAAGAGAATTTAAAAAATCCACTTTTACCTATCAAAGTCCTTCGATTTGAAAGCCCGTAATTGCAAAAAGAAAGATTCGCCCCGTAGTAGTAATAAGGTCCTCTGACTAAACTCGATTATTTTAATCAATAGACAACTAACCTGCTAGGTAAATAAAATGCTTTGCCTAAATAAAATCACACGTAGCCCTCAACCAGATTAAAAAATATAACAGTTTCCTCCTCGCTACTCGACATTCGTCTTTCTCTTACAGCTCGCAAAGTATTAGTGCGGCTTGACAGTGACAGATAGTTATGCCTAGCTACTCGTTATAGTGTGTCCGGCCGGACAAGAGTGCTGGTATCGTACAAGTGAACGATAAGAAGCTGACCACTATCAGCTGACAACTGGGCAGCTTATATCGTGTAATTTAATTAATCCAATCATCTAAAATGATATGTTTAACAATAAGTGTGAGCTAAAACAAAATTGCAACTTTTATGTTTGCCTATGAGCAAAGCCGTTGATACTTCCAAACAGACAAAAAAAAACATAATCTTACTTATGTAAAAGCGGAAATTTGTGAAAATGTTTATTTGAACCACAAACCTGAATGGACTCGGACGAAATTTGGCGAATTTAATGGTTACATAATCCTTATTCATAAACGCACGTAAAAAAATTTCTGGAACAACGTTTGTTTTTCAGCGCTATTTTTAACCATTAGTTACATAATATAGAGGTAAAGAATCACCTCCAAAAATATCACACAGTAGCCACACCTCGTAACGTAATATCTCACAGGCACAATATGTTAGATGGTTCTCCCAAACCCTAGAAAGCCTACATATAGCCGGATTAGTCTAGTCCAATATATTAACCCTGCAACAGAAAAAAAACTTACAGGAAAATCTGTCACAACATTTTAAGGCAGGAGAAACTCGGCCTCGACCTTACAGACAAAGAAGATAAATTAACACCAAATTGCTTTTAATATAATGGCGATCCCGACTTTTTTTGCTTTTACTACATTCAATACTCGCATAAAAACACGAATAGTTCAACGGAAACCTAATATAAATATAAAAATACTGTTCAACTTCAAAGAATTCTACAATAAAACAATTGATTAAAGGGGATGCCTCGGACACAGTCGCGGCTTGCGCTACAATTCCACCGCTCAAGTTTGAATGTGCCACATTCACTCTATGGGCTCCGCAATCTTGTGTAAAAGGAAAGATATGTGTATCTCAAACATAAAATGTTAGAAGATTTAGAGCAAGAAATTCGAAACGAGACATCTTCAGAAATAACCGAGTGCATTGTTAAGGGTGCACTTACTGTGATTGTATTCTATTTGCCATCTCTTATTTGTTACTTGCGACCTTTATACGCAGTCAAGTAAATGTATTTACCCTAAGAGCACTATGACTCGGAGCCGACGAAGTAGACGCAAATGTTGTTTGACTCGTATAAACTACCCCTTATCTCGAAGAAACGATCAAATGCGATCGTCTATTGTCTCTTTCTCCTATCGCAACGTGTTATTTTATGTTATTTTCTTTTTCTTGTCTATTTTGTGCATCTGAAGAGTGACAATACTGCGTTCAATTTAGTAGAAAATAACATAAATTTTCAACCTACCACAGGATCTTGGAATTATATTTATTCAAAGTTTCTTTTTGCATTTTTATTCCATTTGTATATGTTATTTTTGTTTTCATATTCACCCAGCCAAAAACATTTTTATATGTATATACCATGAAGTAAATAATAGGTTGTACGATAGTGACACAGTATTATACATGTAGCACATGTGTCTTCTGCTTTCAAATTTGACATTGGCAGTATAGTCTTAAAAACTATGTATATAGGCTGTAGCCAATCACAACAAATTGGAATTGGAACCTATTACAAGGTAACGGTTAATTTAATTTTTGTGATCGTCTATTATTATTGTACAAATAAACATCAAAGCGGCTCTAAGCACAAAACTTAATTATGCCTGTTATTCTTGTTGCTAAGTAATTTACTGGAACTGTAGGGCTGTTCTGTGAGATAAATTGAATTTTACGTTGAACTTGTCAGTGGCAGGCGTCAAATGCGTAAACTCACAGACCTAAGATTGAAAGCCCGACATTGTTGTTACACTGCAATGCTTTAAAATTAGGAACAAGCAAAACTTTCGACTGACTGAAATTGGAAAATGCTTTAAGTTTTTTGCAGTATTTTGTTCGTTTGACGTAACATTTATAGCATTCTGTGCTTCAAAGTTCAAACGTAGGAACTAAATTTACTTTTTAAAAACCACGCTGTTACCAACTGTCTGCAGTTTGGTGCTAAGAATGAATAGTTGTTACTGACACGTCTGAATTGTGACGATAGTCATAGTTTATCCAGTTAAGGAAGATCATAATTGCAGCGACTAGCGACAGACACCACGTCGATGTTCGACATTCTATCTCAGTAGTGTTTACACCCGGGCGCAGTGTATCAACTACCACAATAAGATTCTTCTTCTTGCGTCGTTCTCCTCAGTTCGGAGGGTCGTGACCACCTCTCGCCAGCTTCCGCCATATGATGTCACACCATCGATCGCGACTGTTGGCCATCTGTATAATAAGATTGAACATATTTAAATGTTTAGGTACCTATGTGAATTTGTTGGTCCTTAAATTATTCTATCTTAAATTTCACAGCAGCTACATTTTGCGCTGAAGAAGGCGTCCTTTGTGTCATTTTATCAATTTGATCCTAGGTTCATTGCAGTTAATAGACCTGAACCTAATCATGAGATTAGTAAAGGACGATGCTCATGCCAAGTCATCACACTTACGACTAAACAGGCGAGCTGGAATCAAAGAACGTTCCCAATACGTCCAATAGCACGCAAAATACCGAGGGCTTTATAACCGATCAGTTCGCTTTTACAATGTGAAAGCTGATTAATGAACGAATTTTAGTTTAGCGTAGTGTGCGTGCGGTGAAATCGTTGGAAAGCAAATGGTGTGGCAAGCGGACGGACAGCCGGGTTTCGGGTTGCCTGGTCGAATGCGCTAATTTGCAATGCGACTACGGCACTTTTCATCGTCCCTTGTCGTGCATTGTGCAACCAGCAGCTGCTTTCGACAGCTAAAGCGGTAAAATTTTCGCTTGTTTGTTTATTTTGAAAGTCCTTTGTGCTATACCCGCCTGTGATAACTTCGCTGTGCGTGCAATATTCTGCCTTGAGACAGGGGATAATTGGATTATAGTTGTATTCGCAATTCCGCGGGGTATCACTTGACGAGATTTAAATTATCATGAAAAAGTAGTAGCCAGTCAGATGTGAAATTATTCTTAACTTAAACAAATACGTTAAGAAGTTTTAATAGCAGTGAATATGTTCCTGGGTTGCATTCAGATGCAAATTATATATTAGTCAGTATTGAGAAATTATTGTTCCATGAAAATCCTTTAAAAATTAGACAAAAAAAAACATTTTCATTTACCACCAGCTAATTGACTTTCTGCAGAATAAATTAACCTACCTTTTTACTGGGAGAGTGTGCTTTACTTATGACACTTTTATTTTCGGCATAGATTTCTTTTGGGTTTTTAATATTCTTAAACAGAGTTACTTAATGATAGGGATAGGTAATACAAAGAATAATTTTAATTAAGTAAGTTATTACCCAGTTAATTAAAAATAATTGTATCTTAACATTGACACCAATTGGCTAAGTAATCTAATTGGGCACAACTACGAAAAACAAGATGGAAGTAAATTACAATCGGGCAGGGCGGTATTCGGATATTCACGTAATGTTTCAACTCGCCTATCGACTACTCAAAACCAAAATTTCAACCAAATATAGCCTTTATAATAAATTAAACTAACGAACGGAGGTCAAAAGCAGAAATCGTAAAAAAATGCATTAATCTACAAGCTCATTACATTAAATTCCGTCAAGCGCGAAAACGCAAGATAATTTCATAATCAGTGTCTACAATAAGAGTGATATTCATTAATCATGAAACATTAGGTTCGTCGCCTTGTCGCGTTCAGTATTATCAATTTTGTTAATTGAAGCGTCAGGGTTGGGTCACGCGAGGAGCTGATTACGCACAACAGCCTGCCTGCCAGCCCTGAATTGAGTGGGGCTAATCACGAATTCATAATGATGGACAGCGATGATCGTGCCCAATCGGGGAGTGGTCTATTGAAATGGATGAAACGCGTCATTCTAACAACAAAGAAAAATAAAGCTTTTCCGCTCGCGGCGGCTCTTTTTTATTTTTGGGTTGCGTAAACGAAAATTAAATAAGGAACGTCGACCGTTTGAATTTTCATTCCTATGTTACAATTTCTCCTAAAAGCAAATGGGGTAATTATTGTGACTGTAGTAATTAGACAATTATTTATTTAAGATAAAATGTCGTTATATCAACCTAAGATTTCCGACTCAGTTTGGAACGTTTTTCATAAGGAATTCACATTGGAGTTTAGACTCTCCTAACATGGGTATAAAATAGAAACAGCACAGATTCTTCGTAGATTCCAACTATCAATTACGGCATCCGTGCTATCGTATTTAAAAAAAGCAAAATATAAAAGTGAAACGTTTTTACGGAACCATCAGCGCCTTTCATATCGACGTCATTAGAACATTATTTTTTTTTTACAATAATATATGACTTCTTTGTTGTTTTGATACTATCGTGCATTATGTTGATATTCTCAATCATAAAAAAACGTGATATAGATTAGTTCGACATTTGTCTGTATATTAATACTTAAAAAATAAACTCTGTACCCCTTTTTAAGTCGATTGCGCGGACGATAAATTGTTAGATTTGGAATATTTAAATTCTATACAGAGAACTTCAACAAAACAAAATGTGCGTGTAATAATAATATTTCTCATTTTACTAATGCGAAAATTTGTAAAAATGTTTCAATGTTGGTTAGAAGTAAATGCAGAAAAAGCTGAACGAATTTTGGTAAAATTTGGCATACGGATATACCATGTACTGTATTAACAAATAGGTTTTTTTATCCCAGTAAGAAGTTAGTCCTGTAGGAAATTATTGAATTTATTCTGATTTTTTGAATGGATGGCGTCGTTATCATAGATCGCTACTGCCAGTTACAGACTTTTGTAATGTTAAGGGCTTATCACGTAGGCGAAGCCGCGACCAAGTAAAATATATCTGTTACAAATATACATATTTATCGTCGAATTTCGACCACGGTATGACTAGTTATAATAAAAGTATAAAACGGTTTATTTAAAAAAGTATTTAAATTAATAGGAATAAGTACACCTTAATACGTATATATATTTATAGATAGTATATTTTAACCATCCTTCAAAACGGGCTTAAATACACGAGCAAACAGTTCGCACACCTAGCGCTAGATTAAATTTCATTAACTCACGAGTACAAATGATTTAATCCTTCAATTTCCCGCACCATTTAGATAATCTTTCATCAGTGATTCTAGCACTATCTACCAAATACTCGTATGACGGATCCCGGAGCACATTGATTAAGCGATTCCGACAACACTATTAACAACATAGATGCAGTCAAAACAGAGCTTAGAGAGCTGATTTATTCATTTCGTGGGACTAGTGCTTATTGCGTCTACATACGATCTATAATGGATATCTGATATTAACGACCGTAAGGGCAATTATATATTTAAGCCACTATTGTACTCGATCTTTAAAAGCATTGTAAAGATCGACCACAATAGTGGCTTAAATATATAATGATTGCCCTTACGATCTTTAAGATCAGATATTCCATATAAGTCGTATGTTTACAATGCTTCTAAAGCGGAATGGTAAAAAATTAAGATCAATTTATAAAAAAAAACTGATTTTACTACTGTTATAAAACTCTACATTTAATATACTATAATCATCGCTGATGCATAACTGTTTGATTTGACGTTAATTACTATATCTTTTATACACTAAACAGAAAAATAAGGGCGAAGTTACAACACACCAACTAAATTAGAAAACCCTACCATATAATTCATATGAAATATAAAAGTGTTCATTGATCGCTACATTGGTTCTATTAACGTTCATATTAGAAAAGGTTTCTCTATAATAAATATAGCTGTGGCGAATAATACCGTCGTCCACACTAACAGGTTGTCTCATAATTTGAGTGGTCCGCTCCGCACTGGATATTGGATAATGCTCCCTGATATATCCGTATTACTCTGACCTATAAACTGCGTGAGCACAGGAAAATAATTTAACTATCAGTTCACATTATATCTCGTCTGTACTATAATTATAAGGCTTCAATTCTCGTTACTATAGGTCTTTGGATCAAGTCTCTCTGGTGTAAAGCAAAATGCATTAAGATAGTGTGAGGCTCAAAGACTGTGGTGACGACCCGAGGATAAACTGTTAGAAGATATTAAGTCGCGAACGTGACGCAATACTATACCTTATACAGCTTATATTAAGGCAAGTAATTACATATTATGTATATTCCTTTTGCACTCAGACAAATATCACGCTATAATAGTTTAATCAGCGACAAAGATAATTTGGATGGAACCCAAATAACTCCAAACAGCGCGGAATCCGGATTAGAGATTTGTGAATCGCAGCGCGCTGTACCCCTCATGAATAAAACACCTGCCCCCCTCTTCATTCAATTTAAGGGAATCACAGTAGCCCTTAATCTGTTTTGTGTGTATCAATGGTTTTGATCCACTCCGATTCCAGATTTCGCGTAAGCAGATTAACAGAATGTTTGTGCTGGACAGGATCCAACAACTTACACATAGCGTAACAGAAAACGACCTCTTTAATCACTGCGTCATTTATCCTTGTCTGCTGTCATACGTGTGAGAGGGAGAGGTGATAATACATCGTCGGTCAGGAACGTGGTAGCCCATCGGCGAGCGTGCGGCATCGACTCAACGGACCGCAAATTTGTCGGAACTACCAATGAAATCGGATTACTAGACTGTGGTAAGAGAACACTAACGAGTGTGAAGCCATTAGCAGATATCACTTTCGTCGTCGAAAGCGAAAAAAAATGTCATCAAACGTTTCAAAGTGGCTTTACTATTGACATCTTGAGTTTCAGAACCAACTTGCATGTCAAAGTTTCAGTGTGTCACATCTGCAGTTGATATTAATGTTTGGTAACGAATTGATTCGGTCATCCAATGTTTAAGTTTGACTTATAGTTTCCATTGAGTCTTTATTCGTGCATAAACACTGAGCATTTTAATTATTTTAGCATCTCAAGCAACTCTAAAATTCTTAATGAATTTTACAATAATGCTTTCAAAAGAATATTCATATACATAAAATGCAATTAATTTTGACATTAATTTACCTTATAATGTGTAATGAATAATGATGGTTAGATAAAAGAAATTTAACAAAATGCGGTTAAAGAAATAAAATAATAACTTAAAAAATACCATAATATAACCAACACTTTATTTTATGGAAACCTTACTAGTATGAACAAATTTTTGATGTAAATGTTTACATACCAATGAAATTAAAAAATATATTAAAAACTCTTTCCATCAAAACTTGATCAATCGTAAACACATTAACGTCATACAACTAAAAACAACAAAGTATTTCGCAATAATACCCCCACGTTACAAAAGAAACATTTATATGTAATTGATGGAGGAAAAGTTCCACGAAAGCATAAAATTTAATTAGAAATACGCGACGTTATGTTTTATTCAGGCCACATTCTTGATTAATACGCGGCCAATAAGTATTTACCAAGGTATACAGGAGTGTAGCGAGGGACATATACCAATAACATAATTACTCTCGGCCTATTACTTCCTGATTAATAATGTCACCCACAAACATTATTTTGTTTCGCTTTATCAAAGCTTGAATGCTTCCATACTTTGTTAAATATCGGGAGGATTTTTAATTTATAAGGCAGATACTATCAGACATGCTACAGTATAGTTATTAGTAGTACCTATGTTTAACAAATAGGTGTCAAGTTTAACGCTTACAATTGTAAACAATTTTTTTTAATGGTAACTGGACAACAGCTTTAGAATATATCTGTTGACTCTTCATTCGTTACTATTGACGTAAATTAATTGCATAAATACTATTAATTATGGATAAGACATCCATCATATTCATTTATTTTGTTTTAATCTAATCTACCAAAGAATTATATAGCTAACTAAATTATTACTTTAGAAAGAAATTTAAGAACACTTTAGTGTTTACGTTAACCATCAAATCCATCGGCGCAAAATCGTTTCAAAAGAAGTCGAGGTAGATACAATTGACTTAAACCTTCAGAAAACTCAAACTTAATCTCTCGGGAAACGAAGAAGCTAAGCTGTAAGAGGATAGAAAATTGAAAAACAAAGCACATTTATGCATAAAGAATATTTATAAAAAGTATATCTTAAGCTAACCACGTGACCGCCGGAAATTTAGATATTGGAATAAATAAAAAAAAACTTTCTCAGTCAGAAATTTTTTATACGCCCACAGCTATTAGGTGTCCTTTAACTATCAATTTAGTTTAAGACTTTTAGGCCCTATTTCACAACTTGTAGGTTAATACTATTCGTCACACGAACGTACGAGCCGACCAAATACAAAACTCACAAACTAATATGAGTTACTTACAACTAAAATGAGTTCTATCTACATTAGCATTACGATATCTATCAAATAAAATTCAAGTGCAACTTGCAAAAAGGCCCCAAAATTAATGTTGTTGAAACAACAATACCGTTAACATTATATTATTTTAGTCACCTGTAGTTAGTTATTTTATGTCCTTAGAATATAAATATCTTTAGTAACATTTTAATGATTCTAAGTTCGAATATAATAAGATCACTAAAGTTACCCTATAAAGTATATATGGGATAGGTACCAAACCGCCTAGTTACGTCTCTTGGGACGGTACATCAGGCATAGTCGAAATTGTATCTTCCGAGCTATAGCTATAGCAGATATAATTAAATGTTAATGATAATGCTACCTCATTAGTTTAATTGCAGTGTACTAGGGCTGTGGTCAAGATGGCTCTGATTTCGATTCAATGGACGGGCAAAATCTGCAGTTTTCGACTTGATGAAATTCATGTATTCCCGGTAATAAAATTTGTTAATAGTAAATGGAGATATTTTACCGCATCACATCATTTGACGGAGCAAGCTTGCAGGAAAGTGGTTGGACTAATGGCTTTCTGGTTAAGAAAAAAAAATCTATACTTCCTAATTCACATTATTAAGGCGAAAATAACTTTATCTATCTGTTAGACTTTTACAACAGAAAGACAAAACGCATTTCAATATAATTGGATATGGAGATAATTTGAGACCTTCTCGACATTGGTTACTTTTATCCCTAGAAAATAAAAATCGAGACTTTCATCCCGGAAAAACATTTTCACACGGGTGGAGTCGCGAGCAAAGGCTAGTATAATAATTTACGTACAAGACTGCTTAATGAAAAGAAAAATTACTATAAGGGGTATGTAATATGTATGTTATTATCTTCCTAAAATAGTAATAAGGTAAGTTTATGACAGTTCTTGAGTTGAACTTCAAACGAACTTCTCACTGAGTGACCCAAGCTCCGGAACATTAAATTAATGTTGGAATAGTCACGTAAACTACCTTCACCGACTTCGCAACTAACTATCAGCCATAAACATTTACAGTGAACTTACCGAAGCCAGTAAAATGGCACAACTGGCGCGTAAACTCTCAAATGACAAAAGATTTGCGCCTCGAAAGTCTGTGTAAAACAAATTATTTAATAAAAAATAAATATTTTTTAAATAATCCGCGACACTAGAAATACTCTTAAAAGGAAATAAAAAAATGCCTTTGTCCATTATCTTTAATATATTGGTCTCGTCTGGGTTAACATTTTTTTTCAATTTTAATGAGTATTTTGAACAATATAAAAACTTATTATTTTGCACACATCATAAATAAATATAAAAAGGACACAAACCAAACATTAGTAAGTAGTATTGTCAACCTGGCCCATATATACTATTTATTTCAACTTTTAAAATTATAATATTAAACGTTACGACAGTATTTAGAAGAAAAATAGAATATTAGTCCAAGTAAGGCTTGATCTGATAAACCTTTTGTTTAGTTAGAGACTTTCGCAGTGAGATGAATTTTTGAAATAATATTGTATATTGTGTACAGTGTATTCAAAAATCTGTTAATTTCTCAACTTTAAGTATGTACTAATTTACTACCAGCAAAATCAATAATAATCACATAAAAATAATTAACATTAATTGCTGGGAAAACAAGCCGTTGCTTCTTTATTTCTCCTTTAATTTTGCATTTCTAAATTCGCCGGTATCACGCAGTCCGAGGTCCTAAATTACATTGTGATACAAAATGAAGGGTCCCGTACAAGCTACAACGGGTTCCACGCAGCCGAAAGATTAGGTTCGCGATTTATGTATTCCTTTTAGTGGTAGCTACGAGAAAGCAATTTGTTGTATAAAAATGTAAGTATTTATTTAATGTAGCGTGGAAGAAATTGACTGCCATGTACTGTTAGCCCATGTTTGATAAACCGATTAGATGTTAACGTTGTTTGAAGTGGTTTTTTTACTATTATCATATTTTAGTACGAGTAAAGCACATTTCCGGCATGAAATATATGAAATAATTTAAGTCTTGGAAAAGATTTGTAATAGTGAAAAAATGCATTAATTTATTATTATTTTATAAGCTTTATAAGGTATTGTTTTGCTCACAACTCCGCCCATGTGGTTATATTTTTCCGGAATAAAAGTCCGGTTATATTATTTCTTGACATGAAACGTTGCCATATCTTTACCAGAGACTCAAACTATTTCCATTCAAAATTTCATCGAAATCAATTCAGCAGTTCTGCTGTCACGGACAGACCCATTTACATTGCCATTTATAAGTATATATTTTAGTTATGTATCGGTTTTAATAAAACTTCTGCCACTATTCGAGGCAAAAAAACTAATTAACGCAAAAAAATAAACCCAAACATATTTGTACTCTGCTCAGGCCCGTGAAGGAACATAATGTTTTAAAACATTCAGTAAGTTATACTTTGGTATGAACAATTTCAGGAAACTGACTTTTTTAACCAGTTCCTTAAAAAAAATTTACACCCGAGCGGCTTCTCCTTCCGACTAATAATCTTTGTAAATATATTGAAAGTTATGATTTAGATTTTGAAAAGAACCAAGACCTTGGAACTCAATAACGGCCTTAGCCAACGTGTCGCCCCAGGTGAAAGTAAAAAAAAACAAACAAGGCCCAGGGCGGACACTAAAACTTCACGATTTTCCAATTTCTTCGGTTAGATGCTAAAAAAGTCCACTAAGGCAACGTGCGAGGATCCCGGTGGTTACTTCTTCGCCTCCCCTTCCCTCTCTCTTGCCCCTAAACCGTCTGTGGCAAACGATAGTGGATTTTCCAAAAAAAAAAAATCCAAAAAAAAAACTTTTATGCGGGATAAGCAGTGACCACCTTGAAGCTTTACCTTAAGTTCTCTTCCAAGAAAAAACTCACACACGGGCGTCGCCGCAAACAAAGATTATCTATCTATATATATAAAAATGAATTGCTGTTCGTTAGTCTCGCTAAAACTCGAGGACGGCTGAACGGATTTATCTTATCTTGGTCTTGAATTATTCGTGGAGGTCTAGGCAAGGTTTAAAAGGTGAGAAAAATTCGAATAATTGCCGGGAAAATCCTCAAAACAGCATTTTTCTATTTCCCATACAAACGTTTTCTAACTAATACGTAGAGTCAATTTGAGCTTTATTGCTATTGTATAAAGTTCACTGTTGTCTAAGCAATGTAGGTGTGTTCCTAACATCAAAGCAGTGTGCGTTGGAGCACAGAATATAATAATGTAATGTCGCGTTCTGAAACTCAACAAAAGTGATATCGCGGACCAGACTAAATTGAACAGTCACAAAATTTAATATATCATTAGTTATTGTTTGGTTTGGCTTCACGATATTATTTCTTTTGTTTTACTTTAAAATGCATGTTTTCGTTATGGACAATTTTTGAGCTACTTTTGCATATCTATACTTATAATAAATCTGTAGAGAGGTCAATTCTGTACATGAAATATATTTCCAAAATAACTGGGGGTGATTAGGGGATCGACACTGATGCCAAAAATGCAATTAGTAAAATTTTTGTCTGTCTGTCTGTATAACCGTTATAGAAACAAAAACTACTCGACGGATTTTAACTTAACTTGGTACAATTATTTTCAATACTCCTGAGCTGGTTATAGTATACTTTTCATCACGCTACAATTAATAGGAGCATAGCAGTGATGGAAAATGTTGGGAAAACGGGAGAAGTTACTCCATTTTTTAAGCTTCCGTCATTTCGTGTGCAACCTTAATGGTTAAAAGTTCCTTCGATTTCACCAGGATCCCATCATCAGACCCTGACCGGACAATCGGACCACCTGCATACCACCATAAATTAAAAAAACATCCCGACAAATTGAGCATCTTCTCCATTTTTGAAACCCGAAATCCACGCGGGCGAAGCTGCGGGCGGAAGCTAGTATTTTATAAATGTAAAAATCCCAATAAACAATAAGGGATACTTATTTATAGCAACTTGTTCGACAATAATAGACCGAGTTACCAAATAAAGTTGCCCAATTTCTGCGTTATAAACTTTTATTAATTTCGCTTTAGACAATAGAGCGACACTGGCTTTTGGTAAATGTAAGTAGACGGAAAATCGGGGTACTGGTGTGTTAAAATTTATTTTGTTTCGTATTTACGAGAGAAGTTTATGATTGATGAAAATGTACAGCCATATGAGTGGCAGCAAACAAATTCTACTTTCAACATATAAAAACCTATGCAAAACAACAAATTCTAAGAATCATTTGGATTTTATTCTGCACCATGTCTCGTCACGTTCTTTATCTCAAGGGTGCGTGTGATTGAGATCGCCCACTTTTCTCTGGGACAGCGGTACGTATTACCGTGTCCGATATAAATTATACGCATACATTCCATACATAACAATCGTAGACGATATATCAATACATTCCTGTACATATAATAATAATAATAATCCATGTAGGGTACAGGGTAATATTGATATTGCGTTAATAAATAAAACTACATACTCGTCAATACCTCTGCTAACATAGTAACAAAATTATACATGTATAATGAATATTTTCTACAAAAATCTCGGTTTTACTTTTCTGATCATTTTGTAGTTTAGTGCGAATATGGCGTGTGCGTGAATTTATTTCTGACTGACAGCGTGATGTTACCGTTGCGGCGAATTCTGTTAGAGAATTATTAACAGCATTAGGGCACATAAAATTATGGTTTTATTTATTCATACTTATTTTGTTCACTTTTTTAGTGTACATTAACACGTCGAGTAAATTATTACATTGTTATTTTCAAGATTATTATTTCATTAGGTTTCATTTAGTAACGCAATGTCAAAATTTATATAAATATTCTCTAGTTTTCTATTTGAATTACCATTATGAGAACAAGACATCAATAAAAGTTTATCAAACTGTATTCATTCGTAACAATGCGACAAACTATTCCGCTGATTAAATCTATTCGAAACATATCGACACTAGCATTCCCTTATGATTTCACCTAATTGCCAACATTAAATAATCTACAAACATTGTTGTTTCAAACGTGGCCATTACGATTTAAATGGACAATACAAAATTCAAATTGGATGTTTACGAGTAGTTTATTTTTAACTGGAATTATCCTTTGGTTGATGGAGAGTTGTAGCGACGACTAAATTTCCCAACGGGTGGGACCCAGCAAGCGTGCCCTTAGCTTGTAAAATAAGATATATTGGTTCCACTAAACAAGACCGTACTGTCGGTTCTTGGAAAAAATATAGCAACAAGTCGCTGGCTCGATTATTAACTATTACAAGATTCTATGTTATATTTGATGTTTAATTCGAATTCGATATATGTAATTATATATATCACATGTTTCTAAATCTTTTGCAGTGATGTAATATAATAATAACATTAACCCTGTATTATATATAATACAGGGTTAATGTTATTAACCCTGTATTATATATAATACAGGGTATTATTGTATATACAGTATACTGTATTACTACTGGGCATAGGCCTCTTCTACTGTGTGGGGTAAGACATTAGTCCACTACGCTGCCCTAGTGCGGATGCGCAGACTTCACACACCCTCAAAATTCATTTTGAGAATTTCTCAGGTATGCAGGTTCTTCACGATGTTTTCTTTCACCGTTAAAGCAACTGATAATTCACAAAGAATACGCACATAATTTTGGAAAAGTCAGAGGTGTGTGCCCTTGGGGTTATGAACCTGCGGTCATTCGTCTCGGCAGCCCGTTCCACAACTACCTACCACGCTTATTCATTGATAATTCCCAACATTTTCAAAAGATATAATATTATTAGACAAACATGAATTATTATCTTTTCTAAGTTTTACCAACACGAAAATTTTAAGACTCATTTTTACACAAAAACAAAAATTACAAGGATAATAGTGAGCCAGCGAAGTATTGAAGAGAAGACATAATATGTTTGTGTTATTGAAAATAAGTATATCGAATGCCAAAGTTAGTATTAATGTTTAGATGTTTGTTAGAGAAAAACGCAACAGATAAACGAATTTGGATGAAATTTAGCACACGGGTAGGCTATGACCTGGATTAACACATAGGGTACTTTTTATGCCGTTAATTTGCTTCCATGAGAAATAATGAATTTTGTTTAAAATAGATGGCGCTGGGATCACACAAGTGGCGTTATGAATCGCTATAATATTTAAGGCATTTTGTAGTGCAAAAGGCTTTACACGCGGGTGTTGCCGCGTACACCATCTAGTTACGCATAAAAAGAATTAAAGCACAACAAAAATCAACCTACGAAATAAAATTTTACCATAATAATGATTTACTAGGTAACTAATGCATTAAACCATTGAGGCTAATGATATCATTAGGGTTGTTCAAGCCTGCACACACGCAACGCGCCAACCTAATTAATTGACCCACGAAAGCAACTTAAAATATAAATTTGCCTACACAGATTCGTTACATAAATGGCCTGTGAAAATGATTAAGCTAAATGTATTATTATTGTTTGCAGTGCTTGTTTATGATATTACGCATTTGTAAGAATTTTTCTGGAAAGGTACTGCGGTATCGTCCATGGATTTGGTAGGCACCAATTTGAAAACGTAGTAGCCAACATAATTTGTGGGTATGAAACTTAATATCCTAGGACGAGAAACACAATTTTATTTATGAGGAAGATATGTAATATTGCCTTTTGTTGGGTTTGGTATATTGAAACTAGAAATCTATACTTATAATAAATCTGTAGAGAGGTCAATTCTGTACATGAAATATATTTCCAAATTAACTATCAGGGGGTGATTAGGGATCGATACTGATGCCAAAAATGCAATTAGTAAAATTTTTGTCTGTGTCTATCTATCTGTCTGTCTGTCTGTCTGTCTGTCTGTCTGTCTGTCTGTCTGTCTGTCTGTCTGTATAACCGTTATAGAAACAAAAACTACTCGACGGATTTTAACGAAACTTGGTACAATTATTTGTCATACTCCTGTGCTGGTTATAGTATACTTTTCATCACGCTACAATTAATAGGAGCAGAGCAGTGAAGGGAAATGTTGGGAAAACGGGAGAAGTTACTCCATTTTTAAGCTTCCGTCGTGTGTGCAACCTTAATGGTTAAAGCTACGCAGAAATCATGTATGACGGAAATGTTCTCCTTAAAATTATGTAAAAATATCCCACGACAGCATATGTCTATCTTTTATGGTTGACTCACAATAACACGTGTAACACCCGATAGCTTAGCAGTTCGAAGCTTTCTTATTATATTTGTCTACTCTTACGATTATAACACTCTCAGTCATCCCTAATTAAAAAAGTTAACATTATTAAATATTCCATAAAAAAGAATCATAGAAATCGGTATAGAAACACCAAAGTTATACATGATATGCTAATAATAAGCCATCACGCGTGAATACCGAATCCCATCATCAGACCCTGACCGGACAATCGGACCACCTGCATACCACCTTACATTAAAAAAACATCCCGACAAATTGAGCACCTCCTCCATTTTTGAAGTCCGAAATCCACGCGGGCGAAGCTGCGAGCGGAAGCTAGTTTACTAATAAAATAGTTTATTTAATATCATAAAATTACTTAGAACTCTCTCTCTCTCTCGGTAGGAAAGAGAAAATTTGATTTTTTATTCCCACAGATACACTACAAAGAATATAATTAGAAAATATACTTGAAATGGTACTGTTTATGGGAAGTCGTGACAATTATGAGGCAAGTGTTTTAAAAAATGTTCTCTATGATCCAACATAACGTAGTTATAAGAAAATTGTAAGTTGCATATACGCTATAACTTGTGAATCCGGATTTGATTCGGATTTATATGTTGCTGGGTCAGAGTTATTTCAACTTCTGACGTCTTTAGCAATATGCGACCGACGGATGTATTTATGAGAGATTCTTGGAAGTAAACCTGAGTATCTCAGTATAAGCGAATTTATTCCAAATGAATAAGAATTAGAGTTGGAAATTTTGCGTGAATTCGGGCTATGTATAAGTAAAGATATTTTCTACAGTACGAATGTGTTAGTTACTAAACTAGGTAAATAAGAAACCCCGCTATATTGTGATAAATTATGGGACTAATTTCATCTACTTGCAACTATAACCTTAAAGATGAATATCAAATGTGGCGCCTCCAACGCAGGCTTTTTTTTCTAGGCAGGCTATACTCATGCGGTTTGTATGATCGACCATTATTATTTTCAGATGGCCAATTGCAATCGTTTTCCTGGATATCAGTAACGCGCATACCACTACTGGAATTCTGACACCTGAATAAGAAGACCCGCTAACTCTTTTACCAGAATTCTACTTTATACAAATATTTTCAAGTCAGCCACCTTCTTCTTTTTCATTCTTTCAATGTCCACTGGTGAACATTGGTCTGCCCCAAATATTTCTAAGCTAGTCTGTGAGTCGCAGACGAATGTCCGCAGGTTCAAATCCCAAGGGCACACACCTCTGATTTTTCTAAAAAATTATGTGTGTATTCTTCGTGAATTATCGCTTGCTTTAACGGTGAAGGAAAACATCGTGAGGAAACCTGCATACCTGAGAAGTTCTCTATAGGAATTTCGAGGGTGTGTGAAGTCTACCAATCCGCACTAGGCCAGCGTGGTGGACTAAGGCCTAATCCCTCTTAGTAGTAGAGGAGGCCCGTGCTCAGTAGTGGGCGAGTATTTAATACAGGGCTGATATTATTATTATTATAGTCTGTGAAAAGCGACTTACATCCAATTCCTGCAACCTTTACGAGATCAGCTCTCCACCTTGTAAGACGACATCTTAGGCTGAAAATCATAAACGAATGGTCTAAACAATAACCTAGCTATATAAAAAAGGAAATTTAACTCCGATATACATTTCTAGTCAATAACCTTCAAATGTATACGGTTTACGTATTTTTCGAGTTGTAGGCACTTTAGATTTGAGCCACTTAACGTGGTTGTAACCGCCTGGGATACGAAATCACGTCACTCGAGCGTTGCGTCGGCACGCCCCGCGATTACTAACTAATGTTATTACATTAATGCCACTAAACGAGGTATATGTATAAAATCGTGCAGTTGGTTAGTAATTTTGTGTGGGTGGTTTTGATTTTGGTCATTTCGTATAGCGGCTTCGTATTCTCTTTTATGTCAATATGTCGAACGTTAGAGTCCTAACGTGGTCAAATTAAGTGCTAGCTTTAAAACAAAAAAAATAAGAAATAGAGCGGAGAATTTGAAAATCCAGATAACTCAATAACCGCAAGAAACACAACATTATGATATATTTTCTAGACAATTGTCTTTGTTCACAGTTACTTACTTAGTCGGGCAAGCGTACATGCTGTATAAGAATAAATTACTTTATCGTCTTATGCGTTTAATTGCTTAATTAAGAAAATTTTATATTTGACTACTGAAAAACAGCGATGTGTTGTGGTTTCCACCACATCACCACCTTATACTGAGAGGTCATCTACCGGTTACAGCAGCGACCAGCCATTTTATTTTTTATTATTTGTAATTTAGGTGCATTATGTTTGTTTATGTTGCGACTTACTAATAAATCGCTTTTCTTTCTATTTATACACACGTCTATTTAATTTACACATTCATACGAAATGACTAACAAAATTTTCTTTCTACAAACATTCCATAATCTTGCATAATTTCTCCTACAAAACCCCGCAATAAACAGCATTTCGATTACAACCTCATCTAGTTTTGTTAAAGAAATAACAATAGTGGTTGGTAGCGACAAAAACTCGTACGTGCCTAGGCACAGCACACAAGCGCATGCAAAACCGCTGATGAAAATGCATAGAGCATTTTTATTCGCGCCGACTTACGCTCTGTTCATTCAATAACTGATTTAAAGTCAAAGCACTTCATCCAAAGTTATGTTGTTGAATAAAAAATAGGACATAATACAACGCGGATTTTTGTCTTTATGAAAGCGTTTCATATTATAAACCAAAGTCCCCAGCTCGTCTATCTGAACACGATAAACTCAAATACTTCCGAAAAAATTTCAAAAAAAGTAATAGATTTTATCCTAGGAAAATATATAGCGGGACTTTTATGCCGGAAAAGTATTACAGGCGAACAAACCCGCAAGCAAAAGCAAGTAATGATGCATTCTGAATTAGCCTTTACTCCTAGCTTGTTCCGTAACAAAAGTCCCGCTGTGCAAGTGCATTAGGAGCAAATTTTCACGCTACTTCCTAAGACTATTTTCTATCCCGGAGACTTTCCTGGAATAAATGTGTTGATTAATATAAAAACTAGCTTATTCCATCCAAATCCATCCATGGATTTATGCGTTAATATCTTATAGATATTTAAACAGCTATACGTATAATAAATGATAATGCCAGCCTGTATTATTATACGTATTATAATATTCTGTTTACTGGTGGGCGCGGGCCTCCTCTACTACTTACAGGATTTAGGTCTTAGTCCACCACGATGCCCTAGTGAGGGTTGGCAGGCTTCACTTACCTTTGATATTATTATGGAGAATTACGGGTATATGGATTTCCTCACGATGTTCTTCTTTACCATCAAAGCGAACGATAATTTACAAAATACATACGTTACTTTTAAAGTCAAGGATGTGTGCCTGCATACTTACTTCTACACACCTGAATTTTCTTGGCATTGAACTCTACCAGATTGGATGAACCCCATTGAGAAATGAGATTCAACGTCTGATTGAGTTCAATAATCAGATTCTCACGCTGGCTGTTGGTAACTTCCTGGCCCAAGGTGGCCCAGCACAATATTACTCATACATCGTACTGTTATCTAGATATCAATGAATGTTACCAAGGAATAACATATCATTGATCGCTAACTATTGGTAACTTCCCCGCCACTGGATAGCTCAGCGCAATATCGCTCGTACACCGTAGTGTCATCTGCATATCAATAAATATTACCAAAGTATAACATATATGTAGAGTAAACAAGGTGGGCGCAAGCACAGAGCCTTGGGAGATACCAGCATTAACTAACATGCTGCGATACGTATCCTCCGACGAAGAAACGCATTCTACACGCAGCAGTTAAGATCCCAACATCCCTATAAAATGACTACTAGCTGGCCACTGTAATTAACAGCTACTTAAGTACACAGACCAATAGTTAAATAAATTACCAAGTCTAGACAGACATCATAACACACAGTAAAATAACCCCAGACAGTTGACACATAAATTACAGTATAAACCGGACAAGACAAACAGGTCGACGGAGCGTCGCTGTGTAACGCGCCCTTAATTGCACACCGCACTCTGATTGTAGTGATATAGGCTACAAAATGACAATAATTCCACACATACGACGACCCGTTAATACCGACGAGTACCACTGTGCGGGGCAATTATTGTTTAAGCCGCGACTGGACATCACAAAGGTACATTCATTATTCACGATGAAGCTTTTGTTGAACATATTTCAATTTACACTTGTATATTTACAATTAGAAATACGTTATGAATTATGAAACAAATTACTGTATTCCACTTCGCAAACTAAAGGTCGCGTGTCCATTCCATTGCGCGTTCTAATTTCAAATTTACCAACTCTAACGCAATGGTAATGAGTGGTGGCGAATGATTTTGATCAACTTTGTGTGTCCTGAAACCGGATATTCAATGCATAAAATGTATATTTTAAAATTGTTGTTCTGTGATATGTATTACTTAGGATTCTTTTAAATTTGAAAATTGTTATTCTGTGATATGTACTTAGTTTTCTTTTAATAACATAGGCCGCAATGAGATGACCTAACTCGTTTGAATCATTAATGTGCTATCAGCCTTAAGACAAAACATCAGGAACGCACTCAAAAATAATAACAATCGAATGAACTCATGCACAACAAGCCTTCAGGAATTCTGTGAGACAAAAAGACCCCCCTGCCCTCACACTCACCACTGCAACTCCTGTTAGCCAGGATCAACAGGATATTGGACAGTCAAGGTTCGCGAAATAGCTCTCAAAGAGAGAATTCTAGTCAGTGTGTTAATTTTTCTATGAGAAAGTACTACCCCGGTTGAGAAAGATAAATATGTCTGCAACAGGGTTTTGGTCGTTGGAATGAAACTAATTACAGTTTCATTTCGATTATAATGTGATGTATATAAAATACACGCACAATTACGCCTATTTTCCCTGATTTGGTAAACAAAGCGCAACTACTACATTCACTTTTCGCCATGGGTATCCTTTGAAGTGATAAGGCTAACGTCATATCACTTAAGCTAACCTGGGGATCGAACTCCAAATCGCAGCAGGGCTGTCGTACCGTAATACAACTACGCCACCAAGGCAGTCAATAAGCACAACACAGTTAAGTGAACAAACAAATGAAGATGTGAAACCATCATCATCAGCCTATATCTTAGCCCAAATGGATATAGGCCTCCTCCAAAACTCACCATTACACCCGGTCTTCGATATGTCACATCCAGTTTCTGCCAGCAACCTTTCGCAAATCGTCATTTCCCCTAACTGAAGTCGGCCTACACTACGCTGGCCAACTCGTGTTCTCCACTCGAACGCTTTCAAATAAAACCGACGCCCAGAAAAAGAAATAAAACTATAACAAGTTTGATGACAATTAAAAATTACTTTGATAACACATTTTTAAATACAATGAAAAATTAATATAACCTTGCAATCTATCAAGTTAAGGATCTTGAAAATACTCGTATAATTCTTACAAGTTATTAATACTGATCATCAATCATTCGTTCTTTTAAAATTATTTAAGTTGTTATAAAAGTAACCATGAAAAAAATATGACTTATTATTTTATTAATATTACAATTTACTATAAAAGGCGTAAGAAGCCTAACAAATTTTATTAATTGGTTGAAATGACTAAAACGTTTGATCTAGTTAATATTTAATTACACGCAATAAAATGCTAAGAAAGTTATTCCTAAAGAATGTCTTTGACTGGAAACTCAGTCCGGTAAGTGTAAGTATCTGACGTCACGACCCAGCTTGCGGGGACTCTTCCCTTCTCGTTACTAAATGACCGAATACAACGGAAATTATACCGTTTGTTTTCCATACAATTCTTTGATATTTTATTACTGTACCTTATACCCTTTCGTTTAATTTTTATCAGAAGTGCTTTATAACTGGCTTATCTAGTTATAAACGTCTCTATACTTTTGGGTAAAATACCTCCTTAGTTCATTATTTTATCTCCCGCTTTGCTATCGAGAGAAGTGAATAATTAATATTTCCAACTCCTCCCTATCTTTCTATTTGATTAATTTTGTTGCGGGATAAAGACGTGTTAGTTTTTCATGAGACTCGCAGAGCTTTACAACTCGGTGTCATAAAATGCGTGCCACTGCCAATCCTGGCCTACAGGAGTTGTAATGGTGGGTGTGAGGGCGGGAATGTCTCTACTATACCTTATATAAAAAAGTAAAACCAGCATTATATAATCAAAATTTTATTTCTAAATTCTTAAATTTCTCTTTATTTTTAGGATACTCGTCACTTATGGAATATAATGGTGTTGTTAACAGTAACCGGCTAGACTTCGTAGTGTTTCAAAATATTAATATTCCACTTATTCTACGCTATGCCCTTAGCGTGTGATACGATAAATATCCAATGTAACTAAAGTAAATACTTTGCCGTTTGAGTCATGACTCGATGACTCCTTGTAAGCAACAAACGCAAATAACAATATGTATTTCTTGTGAAGTTATAAAATTCAAAAACCTAAAAATATTCAGTAGACGTTGCTGAACTCACAACGACTGCAATCAAAGCGTAAATTGCATTGGAAAAACACAAAGGATGTCAAATAATATGCAAATTTTCAACTGAACAAATACTACATTTTATCCAAATGAAAATCATGTCATGAAAAGACTCGTATTTGTTTTAAGGCTTAACGTAGACAATGTTAATGTTATTGATATACTATTATTATAAACAACGCGTATGTAACGTAATATCTATTATGTTTTCAAATTAATTTTGGCTTTACAATAGATGAGAACTTGAAATACAAGGATAATTTTGAAAGAAAAACCTAGTTGTTTAATTTTATTAGTCCATTATTCGAAGCGCGGACAGATTCGGCCAAATTAATTTACACATAACACAAAACACATAAATATATATGTATTCGAATATAAACTCTTTGCGGTGGGGGTAAAAAGGAATTGTCAATATATATATTATTAAAAAAGAAGACTGAAGACTGACATTACTATTGAAGAAAAAGCTATCGTAATCGGAACAAAAAGGGCTCCCGGGAGCACATGTCTTAAGAAAAAAGGAAATTTGGGTGAGTTGTATAGTTATATATTAGTGTGTATGTATATAGACCACACAGGATCGAGAAGTCCGCACGTTGGCCGAAGACAAAAATTGTATGTAATTAACATCATTACATAACACTAGTCTTAAATATAATCGTATTTTTTCACAAGCGACGTCGAGAAGCTTTGATATTAGGTAATTCACGCCGATTGTCTGCTATGAATTAAAGATGATAATCATCTCAATCTTTGGTTCCTCTTGAATGTGAGGAGAGATTCGGAGTCTCATTATATTCCATATTATTGCAATAGTTAGATTTATTTTGTTACCTTTACATATTCTCCGAATTATATAAAACCCTATACCTGCCAACCACAATCTTTTTAATATTGTATGACGTCTCGAATGTCTTTCTTTATCCGTCTATATACATATTATATATACATTTTTTTTTATTTTATGACCGGTACTTATATCATTAAATTGGTCTTACTGATATAACTTAATACTAAACAGTGTTGCTCGCAGCGTCACTAGCTTGAAAGTATTTCCACGTATAAAAATCTCAGTGTTTACTTCAACAAATCAAATATCTTATAAATCAGGACATTATTTATAATAAATTTCATGCAAATCTATCTCTGTACGTTAAATACTTCAGAAAAAATATTTTTTAATGTGATCTCTTTCAATGAGCAAATGCTATTCATCACATAAATGCCGACTAAATACAAAATTAACTCTAATCTATATTCCTAAATGATAAATGAGTACTATCTACATTAGCCGTTTAATACGATAACAGTCAAATAAAATACATTCAAAATATGTGAAACCTTAACGTCATCTCATCCTTAACGTGGCAAAACACCGTCATATTTCAAGTGAAGATTAATCCTTGAGATAATGTAGTCGGAGGTGTAATGCCAAAACGGGCTCACGTCACGATTGTCGTGCGCAGCCCCGTCGCAGTGGGGTTGCAGTTCCTTAGGGATGGGAAATGCGGCTTAATTAAAACGTCGATTGCTATGAATTAGTTTGTATGAAGTATATTAGTTATTGTTTTGGTGGTGTATTGCGATTTGCAATACGACTGCTGAAATGTTAGTTTTATTTTTGGGTAGTGTAAATTAATAAATGGTAATGTATCGTGGATTACACACGGCGAAAAATAGATGCACTAGTTTAGCCTCTGCTAAACTGTGTATGTGTGCTTTTGTGGAAATGGTATCAGATATATTCATATCAATAATGAAATATTAGTGTTGATTAAACTTATTGCGCATTCGGATGAATTGAGATTCTCTGAAATTCTATGACAGAATCAACAATATTCAGTGACAAAGGCCAATTACCTTTATATAAATGTAAATCCTCTTCCGAGAATGTAATACCTACCCTCAAGTTTCTAAGCTATTCGCCATAATAGTTATGTCAATAAATTTTTCGGTTGACTGAACATGGCTTAGCGCCAAAAATTATTCAGGCATATAGACATATAATGATGGTCATCTGACTCTAACGCAAGATGATCCTCCATTAACTTCCTTAGCTCTAATTCTATACTAATGTGAATTTTAACTTAGTCAGTCTTCAAAAAACTTACTTCCATATTTTTTTTTTTATTATTTAGGGTAACAAACGGTTACACATTATCAATAACAATATGTAACCGTTTCTTATAAATAATACACAAAATATCATAGGCAAAACAAAAAAAAAATTGCTGTAAACCACACTGTGAAATACGGTTAGTAAGTAAAAATATCGACATTATTTTCTGATATTTGAAAAATAAATTTTATTTTTAAACATTAATTTCGTTTAAAACTTGAAACTAAAAATGTTACATGTAAAGTAAACCCTCAATTCAAAAACATTCATACAAAAATTGCTGTCCAATTACTTCGTCAATACGAGCAAAAAATAAATGAAGTTTTCCACTATCTGTGGATCATAACTGTGTGCAGTTTATGATTCAATTTCATAAATAACACCTGTATAATATTTGTGTTTAAATAACGTTAGTTTATATAAGCAACTATATAATTTGATGCCTATAATGAATGAGTTTCTTGCATGAGTTAATTATAGCTCGAATGTATAACATTTTGTTTCATAAATAAATAATTTCTTATTTGCCGTGTAGTATTGAACGAAATTAACGTCTGTGTGACATTATTATTTCGTTTTAAAATAAATAAGTGTAAATAAGCTTCGCTCTACATTTCAGTTGGCCATAAATATGTCAGTCCCACTGGAGTGTAGCTACAAAGCTGCACCGACAATGCAATTCAGCAGAAAAATGTAAGCTATTTTTACTTCGGCGACCTGAAAACTTTTTTCGAAAATCAAATAAACAACAAAAACTTAATTAGGTTTTTTAGAGCAGCTTTTGTTACATTTATTAGATATCTGCACCTGCATATTTATTAAAAGAAATTGGCGCATTGTATTAAAACAAGTCTAGATTTTAATAACAATATTGGTTCTCTAAAAATATATTTTGTTGCCATGATAAATCTTTTTAATCATTTTATATAAACCAAACTTTATACGCAAGGACCAACCATTGCATTTTTAATTAAAAAATAGCATCACATCGTTCTCCCTAACATCAAACATCGAACGATTTTTTTTATTTAATTGAATCAATTATTAGTTCTAAATCATTCCCATAAATAACTATCAAACCATTTCACACGATGGATGTTTATCTATCCAGGAAAATATCTACTTTGTATAACGCATATGCAAATATCGAGGGTAACATTTATCCGCCCTATTTGGTACAGCCTATATCTACACGAACGCGGAGCAATTTCGACTGCACAGTACTTGGGAAGTGAGTGAAGCACAATATTATTAACATAATACTTATCAAAACGTGATTAAACAATACATGGTAACACGCTGTTTCTTGTAATCTAATTTTGAAGATTCGAAATTAAGGAAACCTATTTGTATGAGTCGATTAATAATGAATATAAATTTACTTTTAAAAGCAAAGTATCATAATAATATCAGCGCCGTATTATATACGCTCTCCTCTGTTGAGAGGGATTAGGCCTTCCACCACGCTGGCCTAGGAGGATTGGCAGACTTCCTATACCCCCAAAATTCTTAAAGAGAACTCAGGTATGCAGGTTTTCTGATGATGTTCTCCTTCACTGTTAAAGCAAGCGATAAACCATAAACAATATTCACATAACTCTAGAAAGGCAGAAGTCTGTGCCTTTGATTTTTGAACCCGCGGAATTTCGTCTCGGTAGTCCGTTGAACTCCCCTAGCCTATCGACACTTCAAAGCAAAGTTTGTAAGTTGTAAATTGTGACACTATCTTGATGAAGATTGAAAGTTGTTAGTGATGTTGCGATTACTGATAAGCAGTTGTGGTAATAATATTACCATCAGGCAAGCAATGCACTCGCCTCATCATTCGTTTGTAAAAAAGAATTCTTGAAAAATCTTAGATTCGCACGAAAATAATCTTTTGAAATTTATGAGCTCCAGACAAAGATTTATGATAATCTTTGCAATTTAAACATTTACCCCCTTATTCATAGACGTTTTTTATCGAACGACCGAGTAAGGCTGTGATAACAAGTCTGTTTCTCAGTGCTGACGGCATGGCAGTCTTCGCAGTGCGTAGACGTAGGACCGTTGTGATTGGGTAATATTGAAATACAACAATAATAACTAATCACAACGGCCCTATGTCTATTTCTCAGTGCCGTTGGGCACTGAAAAACAGGCTTGTTATCACAGCTTTACTCCGTCCTTACATAAAAAACGTTTATGAATAAGGGGGTTAGTATTTTACCTTTCTTTAAAAAAGTACTTATTTAAAATAAAATACTTTTAAACATACTGGAGCAGGTAATATCTGCAAGAATGGGACCTATTTCACCGCAAGATAAACAGTTTAAAACAACTTTCCAAGTTCTACTTTCTAAACATCTGAACGCCGAACGTTTTGCGACTGTCCGAATATGGTTGCTTCTTTTACTTTCTTCGGAGCACTTTCAAGAGGTAACTTTTCAAATAAATCAGTAGGCATTGCAGCAAGATCTCTACAAGCGGTCGGGAGCACTTATTCTTTGTTATCTGAAAACTGACGGTCTAACTTTGTGTGACTTATTTAAAATTCCATATATTTTAAAACCATTTACGCGTGAAAAATTACGGTTTCATAGAAAACTAATATAATGGACTATATTGCAATAATTCACTTTATTTTTTTCTTCGTTCATTTTTAATTTAATAAAACACAAAGTTTTACTTAACTCATTTAAAACGAAAATAAATTACGCTTTTTAAATATTTTATACAGTTTGTTCACAAAAAACTTATTCATTAGGTTTAATTAAATGAAGTCCTTAAAGGATATTATTCTAAGTTCTACGAAAGCAACTTAATGAAAATACTTGAGGTACTACTCATACAAATAAACATGTATACATTATTTATACGTAATACGTATAATTTTCACCTATTGATCTATTCACAGCACCAAAACGAATCTAAATTCCTATTTGATATGGAATACGGGCTCAGAATCTCCGGCTCTTTTATGGAATAAATTAACTTTTATTAAAATCCTGTTTGTGACCCATCGAGGGTCCTCTGTTGGCTTCGCCTTATCGACTTATTTGGAAAATCAGATTACACTTTTGTAAATAAAAACTGGCAGATTTCGAGCGCGATATTGATTTATTCAAAGTACGTCCCGGGCTATCTGAATATTGTTTAATACTCTTTGCATAACGGTTAAATGTTACTGCAATTAATGGTATTCAGAATAAATTATTTCATTCTATTTTATATACGTATACACTATAGATGTTAATCTACGTCGCAATATTTGTTATTAATGAATTTTTGGTAGAATTATAACAATTGTAATCCCATAAGGAAGCAATCTAAAATCTTTTAAAGCTAAACTCTTTCGGTTGAAGGATAACGAAAAAATTTTTGTGAAAAAAAGATGAAGACAAAATAGTCCTCAGAAAAATATGGACCACACCTGCGCAACCAAAACGGGTCGTTTCTACAAATGTATGTGTGAATTTGAATAACTTCCAAGTCGTGGAGGATGTTAATTAAATTCCGGACAAACATCCTGTTACCTAGGCAAAGTAATTTATGACGCGTTTACCTTAGATTTAAGTATGTGTACGTAATTGAAACTAACTGATTAAGAGGTGTAATTTTGTTTCAATAAGAGCTATTTTGTTCTCATATACCTTGTTTATAATGAATTTACTTTTTTTTATAAACATAGTAGCGTAAGTAATTTCGGTATAATAATAATTATATACAAATTAACCATACCCGTTACCCAAATGATAAGTATGTCCGTGTTGTTTTTTCAATAGAATAAATTAATTTATACTTCAACTTATACATACGTTCTAGAAGGTTGCTTACGTTTGTATTATTCCTAAAAGACGGCGTCTAACTTTTGCAATATTATTAAAAGTTTTTGATATTAATATAAAATCTAAGTGAGTCGAGACATATTGAATATAAGGACGAAAATTCCATATCATACAATAACATTGCACGCTACTTTTTCTGACAAGCAACAATATGCTACCGCTGGTTAATAAGTAGTAAAAATTTGGTTTCAAGAATCTATATATTTACCTATCACCTCTTCTGAAAACTATTAATAAACAATAAAAATATATTAAGTTTTATACCACTACTACTATGGTTATCTGGAAGAAATTGCCTCGAGTGATAAGACCGCCAATTGCACTACTTAGTAAATATTATACTATGCTAATCTTTTATTAATATATTTACATGTGTGCAATAAAGTCTAAATAAATAAATCTATTATCTTTTTTACATACACAGAACATTGTCAATGTTTTTACCGTTTCAAATTCCGAACGCAAGGTCTAGCCTTAAAAACGAATAGACGAAAATATTCCGTTCGAAAAAGTTAGGACGTGTGTGATGTGACAAAATAATTTTACAATACGATCTATGCCGAACGAGGGACCAAACCGGAAATCGTATTCGAACAACTATTTTATATGGCACGCCAAATAACTCAAAATATGTAAATTCTTGCAAATGGCGGCGAGTAAATTCTATTCATTTAATGTTTATTTGAATATGAAAATTATTATTCATCACACAGCTCTCAGCAAAGTCAATTAAGATTTAACTATCTGTGGTATAAGGGCGAAAGTGTTCATTACCACATCTCTTATAATTGCACTGAATAATTGAATAAAGGTCTATCGAGATGTATTCCGTTTTCAGCTACGCAGGTTGCAATATGAATTCGTCAGTGAAGACAGATAAAATTTAATTGAACATGTGCGCGGGTTCCCACAGTCGAGACCGCTCTGGACCGCTTCCACCGGCTCGCTCCGATGGACACAGTGAAGCGAAGCTTAGTGGCACAAATGGTTTGAAATATTCAAGATACTTTATGTAAATAATTTCCGTTTGTATTATATTATGTTTCGACTGCAATTCGATTTTTTAGCGCGTTAATTCAAATCATATAATTTTAATTAAGTTTAGTACTAAAAATGTAGGGAACTTCTCGAGGAAATCAAATTTCATTTCATAGTTTTTTTAATTTCACAGATTTTTCAAGATGGATTTACCAGATTTGATAGTATTTAAAAAAGCAGTAGTATCTGATTTTTGCGATTGTCTTAAAAATATTTTTTATCTCTAAATCTAATTTATATTAATTACTACATAAAATATAAATAGCGTCATATATTAAATAAACATACATAAGAACAAATGACTGGGATAATACTTGTTACATATTTTATAATTAAACATGTTTAGACTACGCATTAACCCTGATTAACTAGGTATTTACCACACTTGGTCCCAGCAAAATTTCCTAAGTCGTCCAAAATAATTAGCTCACATTATTTTAAGAGGGATAGAGCCACGATCTCTGTGAGAAGCTTGTCGGTAATTTTACTAAAGGGCCTCTTACAGCAGCTTAGCCTAGCTGTTCACAAAAGATAACACGAAGAAATGAGCTAAGGTATAATTGGTAATGGTTGGATTTACATATTATAATAAAGAATATATTACTTCGCACATTACGCAAAAGGCTAAACGGATTTTGATGAAGACCGTATTGATATTTGACATACATTTTCGGTAGATATTGTAATAATTCAAGAAAGATCTTGAGGCTGCGATGAATAATACAAATAAACTTCCAGTTGCACGGAGTCTCTCGCGAGGCTAATATGTTACAATTTGCTTCATAAATCTAATTTTGCATGTAAACTGTACATACGATGAAATGTTCCAGTATCGAATATAAATATTGTACTTCTAAGGATTCGTTTATGTTGACTTCGGTGCTTATCCATCATCTTAAGAACTCTTACATAAACTTCACACTTAAAGCTACGTATATAGGTTCAAATTGGGTTAAAAAAAACAATGAAATTGAAAAAAAATGCTTTTTGTGTTGCATCGATCGATCGACCGATAAAAATTAATCCCCAATCCGTCGATTTATGTTCATAATGCATTCAAGAATATTACAGAAGTAGTACAAAAAGAGCATTTTGTTTTAAAAACTGAACCAGTCGATTGAAGCATTAATCCAAAAAATATGAAGTTTAGAAACACGCGTAAACTAATAGATTTTGGTGAAACTATGAGATTTTGGTTCTAGAAAAGCAAACCTCAGTTGCTCGGTTGGCTTGGAATTTGACCCCGATATTGCGATAGACTCGTTCCCTTCCACGTCAGGGGACGGATATAAGCTCGCCGAAGTGTGGATGCACAAGTTGTGTCCCTGCCTAGGCCTCTGAATATAAAGAATTGGATTATGTATATGTAACACTCGGAGTGTAATGTATATTGTACCGGCCAATTCCAGAAATATAAACACATCTACATAAGTTTTTGCAACAATATATTGCGCAAGAACTTCCACAATAGTGGCAATATTTATGAAAATATTGCCACTATTATGCCAGAATTATGAAATTCTATCCACATGTGACTCGCCGCATATCCTGCAAGCTTCAAAATTTGTTGTCGCTTATAGATGTCAGCATCGGAGTATTTTTGCTTATCTAAACATCATTTTATGGTTGTTACTCTATATTATTAATAAGTATTTTTTAAAATAAACGTCCGTAACGAAATAGTTCAGAATAATATTTATTTTGTGTCCTTCTTATATTTATTTTTCGTGTGTGTGCAATAAAGAGTTTTGTATTGTCGTATTTACAAAATATTTTTTCTGACATTCTATATCTCTTCTCTGTACGTATTTAAAAGAACGAAAATGTTAAGACAAAAAAAACGACAGTTGAGACGGATAAATTCCGTAACAATAATTCATAAAAACCATTTCGTTACGTAAATTTATTTTGAAAAATACTCAAATAGTTTAATGAAGATGGCTGTACGCGTAGTGTTTATAGAGTTGCGGTACTCTCGTTTGTATTTTTCTATGATCCAGATTAGGACTGCAGGATTGCACCTCCCGTCTGCTTCTCAGCTCGACGAGTAACTCCAGGACTAGTAAATGAATTTTAATGAACTAGTTAAACTGCGCCGGATGTTTAACTTATACAAACGTACCAATTATATTCAGCAGTTTCAAGTAAATAATTACTATTATAACTATGTAAACACTGGTGAATGCTAGTTAAATCCCACTGTTCTACCTCTCTAGATCATTTTGTAGTATAAATCACATACTCGTCTCTACTTGTGCTGACATTGTGCCAATATCTATGAATAACGAATATTTTCACCAAAATGCCAGTTTTACTTTTCTGATTTGAGCATTTTGTAGTTTAGTGCGAATATGACGTGTTTGAGTGTGTTTTTGACTGAAAGTGTGACGTTGAAGTTGCGACGAACTCTATTAATAGTTGTGTATTCGGTCGTGTAAAATTATAATTACTTTTGATTGCTATTTATTTTGTTCTAAACTTACACTTTTTTATATCTACGGTTCGAATAACTATATAATTAAAAAGTGTGTTTTCAGAAGATTTCAGAAGACAACTATGTCGTTTCATTCATATAAAAGTTAGTGAGTTTAGTTAGAAATTTGGCACACCTATGGAATAAATTGTTACTTAACAATTATACTGTGTTGTATTAAAATTACTTACTGGGATTCTTATTACTGAAATGCACTTTCCCAAGGAGGGGCGGATGTTAGAAAAATATTTTAATTACGAATAAATTCTCAGAATGTTGGACGGTGCATAGTGCATACATTATTAAATTTACGGACACGGCTTCATATAATGCTAAAACAAGGAGACGCATAAGATTCTTACGTCCGTCAACTCAGTCATTCCTTCGTCTGATACCAGCAAAAACATCACAATTGAGTATATTTTCATACAAAAGTTTATACCATACAAACTCTATTATATATTTTAAACGTTATCTACATAGTACAATATCTTTCGTTTAAATCTAGACCCGGTGACAGATTCCATAACGTAGTACGTGTTTTTAAATACCCACCCAATGCAGGTATTAAAAATTTAAACCGCCTTCAAAAACCACTCAAAACCAAAAAATAATTCCATATAAGAGGTATATACTGAATAACAATTTTGGAGTCGGTGTCTTATTAAAATTGCTAGTTAAGATAAATACAATAACAAATATACGAAAATAATGTGCTGAGTTCTGAGGCAACAAAAATTAAAAAAAAAAACATTCACGTTGAATTGATAACCGCCTCTTTTTTTTAAGTTGGTTAAAAAAAGTAGAAAGCATAATAATAATATTATTAATAATAATATTACTTTACTATTTGGTTTTTTTACTATTTGAACTTGCAATCCTTTTGCACTGCATCATCTCATTGCAACATCATATCGACGTCCGGTCAGATCTTGTTAGGTCTCGCATCCGCCCAGGGGAGAGAACGAGATTATGTCCAGATCACCCACATACCGACACAACAGGCTCAGGGGAACGAATGCCGGATTTCCCAACCAACCCCAATTTGATTTCCAACTCTTATTTATTTAAAGCCTGGCCTGTCTTATCGTCTAATTATTCTAGCGGCAGTATGCTTCGCTGCACTATGGCATATGGAGTTGTTTCCACGTCGAATAACATATAATGTTGACAGTAATAATACTAAAGCATATACTTACTTGTATTAAGTTGGCGGGGATTGTAAGTTAGACTAATAAGGCTTATATTAGACTAAACCTTTCTCATCACGCTAAGGGTCTGATTTTAGGTCATAGAAACATTTCTATGCCCACACAGGTACACCAGATGTATCTCTGCTTAATACTTGAGATAAAGGAATGAATTTATCCAGTTCTTAGTATAGAAATAATTATGTGATTCTGTTTAAACCTTTAATAAGTTTAAACTTCAAAGTGTTAACGCAGTGACCGCACGCACGTGTCCACTGCCCACAAACTCAGTACAGGAGTAACTCGCGGCACTTTTACAAAGAAGCTACTCCGCACAAAGTTTTACTTGACGTGGATTCCGAACGAATGTCGCCAGAGAGTCGTTTGAATAAAGTTAGCCCACTGATTTATGTGAAAACTTTTATGTAGTACCCCAGAATGTGTGGCCCCTGTTATTGTGTACGTATCTTTAGGCGTTTATTTTGCAGTTGCTTATTGCCGGATTCCCGACGGAGTGTCCGTCGTCGTGTCGACTGTTATTGTAAATAACGTCGCCACGTTTACTACGTAATGGAGGGTTTGTTATTATGTGATGTTTCGCAGTTTCCTCAAGTGAATGCTTAGGCGCCGCGTAGACGTTGTCAACTCGTTGCATAGGCATCGACTACTGATTAATTGACTGTTGTATTTAGCAATTAGTTAAAACAAATATCCGTTTCAAATCAGGCGTATGATAACAGTATATTTACAGCTCGTGACTGTGATTTTCTATATAGTTAATCACCAACAAGGCAGCTTCTGCGCTAGGTTTTAAAATGTTCTACTGCTCATAAAAAGTAAAAAAAAAACCTCTCTACGTTCGAAATATTTACGCAACATTTTTCAAATATCGAACGTTTCAGCTCAAAAGTGGATTTAGTCGATTAGTCACAAAGTTTGGGATAAAAATATCGGAAGTTGTCGGTAATTAGGCCGTATACGGCGCGACCGACACCGCTGACTGTCCGCTCAGTCAAACGAGATCTAAAAGCAGGCACGTGAGTTAAGAACTTTCAGTTATATATACGCCTTAATTTTATTTTATGGACTGTATATTCCTGCTTTTAGGGAGTCGTTATTTTTGATATCGCCTTCGGTTTATTACATTTTTATCAACTAACTATGGGAATGAAGGAACAGTGAGTGACAGGACGGGCCAAAAATAGTGACTGGGTGTTTCTTAAAAAATAGTCAGTCGTAACTCGGAACCAGGAAGTTGGCGATGTTATACAGTGTCAAGGAAAGCACGTTAAGCCGTTGGTCTTGTACCTAATTTCTCTCCGGTCTTGTCGGATTGCACTCTCATCGGACTATGGGAGCGAAGGGTTAAAGAGTGCACCTGTGTTGAAATAGCTTAAATACATTAATATTTATTAAACGGAACAAAAATTTCCTAAATTATAATCAATGTAAACTGTTTAATATACCATGTGAAAATTGATCGTACTACGTAAATATACCAAGTAAAATATTATCACCAACCGACCGATCGCCGATTAATTTGTTTATTCAAGAATCGTGCCAATATCAACTGACGACTCGGACCTCAAACTGGCCGAAATTTAACGCACGCAATGTCAACATTGCATTACATTTATGAAGCCTATTGATTCACAGCTATAAACCAACCCACGTTGCCTACAAAGCGAGATTGGGCCAAAGGGTCTTCAGTAAATCGAAATAAACAGGGGCATCATCGTATTCCCATTCGGTCCTTACATTTGATTTATCTGCTGAGTGGGATCAAGTTGAGGCGTAATTTATTGCAACCGAGCGTGGCGGCCTCTTCCGTCGTTAATTCTGCCGACGGGACTAGATAACGTCCTTGACACCTTGTTTAGGCAACACGGTACAGACAAAGCCGGGAAAATATTGCGCAAGAAATCTGTTCGCCTTATAATTTCGCTGGTACTAAGGCATTGGTTAATGTTAATAGTCGATGAACATAATTTAAAAGCGATTTAACCAAATCCGGCAATGAGTTGGTCAACTAATGTTTTCGCCATCCGTGAGCACTTCTATACCAAAAGAATTGTTATTCATAGTTGTCTGATGTTAATTGAATTCTATAATATCTCCTCCGTGGCGTAGTTGTATTGCATGTCCGGTACAATAGCGCTCTGAGGTCCTGGGTTCGAATCCCGGGTCGGGCAAAGTGATATTTGGGTTTTTCTGCTCAGTATCAGCCCGGAGTCTGGAATTTGTGCCCGATATGGCGATAGGCTCGCCCCCTATCACATCATGGGAAGGAACATACTTGGCGAACAGTGGGTGCCCTAGTTGCGCCTCTGCATACTCCTTCGGGGATAAATGCGTGATGTTATGTATGTATGTAATATCTCCTACGTACATGGCTGATATCATTTGAGATTGACCACAACCCCACCACTCTCCCCACACCGAAATTGGGCTAAGAAGGTATGGTAGATATGTCTTGAGCGTAGTAGTAATATGTATCATCTACAAATACCAAATAAAAACAATCAAATTTAAATACTATAATTTCATATTTATTCACATTCAACATTCAACAATAAAATACTTGCAGAAATTATTACAATAGAGATTTAATTGGGACTCGTAATACAAATGATTTCACAGCGCGATTAAAAATAAATATTGAAAACCACATCGAAAATTATATAGAACTGTAAAAAAATACTTTCATAATATTTTTCATTATTTGTAAAACAAACGATTATACATGCGTGGAAATTATTTTCACGAATTGAAATGTTCAAGCTCTGTGCTTGGTTAAATGTTAAGAACATTTTCAAATTGAAAATGTAAAATCTTAGTATTCCGCCGTCTTTACGCACTTATACCTTTAATTTACTATTACTTCTTATACAATATACATAATATTCAGTTTGAAGCCAAAATAAATCAATATTACATTTAAGATAAGTCAATGTTATTCAATAACAAACTATACTGTTAAATGTCTTTGTTCAAGACTAATATCGTTGTGATATCCTGCGGTTTCTCACTTATGCCTATATATCTTTTAAGAGAAAAATCCGTAATAATCATCGATATAGTATTAATATTATTTTAAGGTTATAAAACAAACATAACATTCCCGGTATTTTATCGATCTCAAACTAAATATTCCTTTTGATTATGAATTGTCTAATCCGACTGTTTATCCAACTTTTTGATGTATAAAAGTGTACGCTATGGAGACTCCGATTTGTCCCTATTACATCGCCTTTAGCTGTAATTAATCGAAACCCTGTGGACGTATTCCCAATTTTTCGAAACATGTTTCTACGAGTTGTTAACAGCTAATTAGAGGCATTAGACTTCTAACTATGTAAACTATACATAGTTGGAAGTTGGACCTATACGTAATTTCATAAGCCATACGAATTATTGTGGTAGGTTATTGGTGGTAGGTCTCTCATATTTACATATGAGAGAGCTAATTGAATTATCTTAGTTCCTGAGCTGCAATTACTCGCTTTATAAATATTCAATAGTTAGACATTATTAAAGACAGACAATTCTTAGATATCAATAAACAATTAATTGATCTTCCTTCTATCAAAACGATTAAAGCCGACCATTAGCGATAAAGTGGCTAAAACTTATTCATACATACTAAGACTCCTCACATACAACCAATCGACCCACCACCGCACCACTAAACATACCTTGAATGTATAATATATCAAACAGAACCAAAAATTCGGAAACACGGAGTCCCGGTATTGTGTTACAGGAAACACCCAACTCAGAATTAATTATGTTACTAACCTATATTTGCTGTGGAAATTTCATATCATACCAATTTCCACGAACAAACGGACGCCGAATGCAATCAACAATAACAATAATTGACGCAATAAACTATTCAGAGAAAATATGCATTTACCAAGATGAATGTTTGTGTTACTTCTTTGTTGGTCGGTACTTAAACTAAGGCTAGAATCTTTTATTTCAATATTAATTTAGTTATACGTATATCACTAACTTCGCCCATAATTTAGTCTGCGTGGTAGATCTGTCTGATCTATCTACCTTTAAAAGTAAGTAGCAAATATCATAAAATGACAATAACTTTTCCATCTCCAATTCTTTTGCTTTAAAGCCTATATTTCTAATTATATCCTGTCTACCCGCAAAAACTACATGAAAATCCATTCAGTTGTTTCGAAGATGTGTTCTTACAAACAAACAAATGGGAATACAAAAAAATCTTGTAAAAATCGTTGAGTTCGCTCTTCTTTAATGACCGCTTTCTTTTTTATTACTCTTCCTTCAATGTACAAACACACCGTGTACTGTTGTTTTATTATACCTATTAATAGATAGATACCAATAAAATACTTAATATTTTAAAATGGCGATTACTTATTTCCGATGTCTGATGGTCCGCAACAAAGCATATAATCTGCTCCTAATTATATTCTACCTATGAAAACTATATGAAAATCCGTTCAGTAGTTTCGGAAATGTACTTTACATACAAACAGATAGTCATACAGAAAATAAATATTATAATCAATGTGTCTTCTTTAATAACTCCCTTACTTTTTTATTACTGGTCTCTTATTTTATTATATTATGTATAAATAAACAGCAATAATATTATACTGTATAATGTATATATCGAATTTCTCCTAGAGAATTACCACAATGTAGGCAGACGAACACATTTGAAGAACAACTGTAACATTATAACGGTAAAGCGTGACGGTGACGTTCACTTTATCTAGTGACTAATTTATCCTTCCTCGATCTAGTCTGCTCTGTGACGGTCACTAATCTCCTTCCTACCTATTAAATTGGTCCGACTCGCGAATTAGCCCCAACTGGGCCGATCAAAGCGTAAAAGTATCCGGCATTTCGCCCTAAAAATCTTTCTATTAGCTATAAAATACTTTACTTGCTATAATATTCTGTAAATTTTGCGATAATTCTGCTAAGTCCATACTTTATGTGCCTGTTCGTCTGTGTGTTTTTACGGCTAAACCACTGAATTGATGACGATTAAATTCAATATAGAAATAGTTTGAGACCGTGGACATAACTAACTTATTATCCCGGAAAAATATGTAGTAATTCTTTTAACGTGAAAATAAAATCACGCATGCAAAGCTGCAAAAGCTATTATTAAAAAAATATACAAACCAATTATAACTGAACTTCACAAAAACAACAATTAAAACTATTCCAGAAAATTTTTCGCATTATCACCATGTAAAACATTTAAGATAATTGTCGCGCGGTAATTAGCCGGTTTCTATTTATACTTAAGATGTTAAGTAAAGGACTCAGTGAGGGACAATTTACGAGGGAATTCGGGCCCTGTCGCCGCTTAATTCTGCGCGCGGCGGCCAGATAACCGGCTCTCGGCGATTTATTGCTTTAATCAAACCTACGGCGTATGCTAACAAAAATTACTTGTATTGTTACTATTGTCTGGCAAATTTAAATCAATAAATAATATATGTATATACCTATTTTAATATATTACGTTTCGATATGACCCTTGTTACAATTCACAGCATGTGAAGGACTACAGAACAATGTGAGGTGGTTGTATTATTTGAGCCCTTCTTTTCGGGGATAAAAGACGTGATTGCGTGCATATGTTTGTTTTATAATTAAAATATTTAGCTTCACAGTTCACCTATTATTTTACCTATAAATTACGCAATGTTTGCCTATTATGAAAAGCGAATAAATGATTTTAACACACACAAACTCATGCCTCTTATTCCCCGAAGGGATAGACAGAGGCAGAACCCATGCATCCACTTTCCACCATGTAATCCGACCTATGATCTGATAGAAGACGAGATTATCATCATGTAACACGAATTCCATACAAATAATATTCATATAAAACACTATATTATAGTATTATAATTAGCTCTACAAATTCCAAAATCTACAATACGTTATACATACATAACATCACGCATTTATCCCCGAAGGGGTATGCAGAGGCGCAACTAGGGCACCCACTTTTCGCCAAGTATGTTCCGTCCCATGATGTGATAGGGGGCGAGCCTATCGCCATATCGGGCACAAATTCCAGACTCCGGGCTGATACTGAGCAGAAAAACCCAAATATCACTTTGCCCGACCCGGGATTCGAACCCAGGACCTCAGAGCGCTATTGTACCGGACGTGCAATACAACTACGCCACCGAGGCAGTCGTTACGTTATAAATATACATTTAATTCAAATATATGTTTACCTGTAGCCTATTTTATGATAATTTTGGAATAGCACATATAACATAAAATATGCGTGCCTTTAAAATGTTCTACAAATTGAGAACTGAAAAAACACTAACAAGTTTCTACAAAGGAAATTAAAATGTGCAGTAGAGTAAAGCAGCTTGCACCATTTGGCTATAAAGATGAAAAAATAACAAAACATAGGTTCTTTTGCATAGTCAACCGCACGAGTGAGTACAACACATGTAAAATATTTAAGACTGTGCTATAAAAATCAAGGGCAAGCTTGCCTTAGGGGAAAAAAGGGTGAATTTTGGTCTACGAAGACATCATTCATCAAAAAAAAAGATTCACATCACGTTGTTTTTACGCGAGACAATGATACCCGAGACAACTTGGCCCTTGTCTGTCAAAAATATGTCTACAGCAGAGATCACAGCATATACCACGTTAGTTCATTTTTACTGCTTTGTTTTGCTTGATGTTAAACGATACGACCGCCCATAAACAGTAGAAACACCATCCAACACCTTGAATTACAAACTATAGTTTAGTTTTCCACTGCGCTCGCCATCCTGAGACATGAGGAGTCAATTCTTATTATGTCCAGTAGTTATCCTGGCTACAATGTCCTTCAAACCGGAACACAACAGTGACTACACCCTGCTGCTTGGCGGCAGAAATAAACATTGCTGTGGTACCTACCCAGGCCGACTCTCACATAAGAGACCTACCCTACCCCCAGTGAAGATATAACAAGCTTTTATATCTGATTCGTCTAGCTAGTGTCTCAGCATCTTCAAAAGCAGTTTCATAGTAATGTTGTGTCCTGGACACTTATTGACGAGTCTGGGTGACGCCTCTTTCACATCAAATTACCTATAATATAGTCTAGGGGCCCTATTCTATGAACGGGAGCGAATCGGTCATTTTGCAATTACGGGCGTTCTAATCAAAGGATAGCTTTGATAGCCGATAGGTGATTTTTCAAACTCCTTAGTAAAATAGGGCCCCCTGTCTATATTATGTCTTTTTCCAGTGCCTTTAGCACCCGTCTACCTAAATATTTTATACCTTACCATAATGCTGTTAGATAAAAGCAATTTCACTCGTCAGCGTTTATCTAAAGTCATTCTCGTAAATAAAATAAACGAAACTCCGAATATTTATTCGGAATAAGCTACGTAATTAGCCGTATTACAAAGTGGTGGTACCAAAGTAGCGCATCATTAGTGTGAATTCAAATAGGTCGTGTTGTTTGTGCCGCTGGCTTTTCGGGTTTTCGGCTGTATTGAAAAGCCATGGTTGCCCTGAAAGTAGCTATCGCTGGCATCCATTTTATACAGAATTCACTTATTTGTGTTGTTTTATATTATTTTCTTTGTTTAGGTTTATCAAAAAAAATATTCTGTTAAATAAATAATGTCCGTGAATACATATCTTTTATTCATTGACGAAGTGATGCTGTATATTATACTAAAGTTTGCCTGTGACTCTGCCCGCGTGATAAAGTTTTACCGGGGAACTAGCCTATAGCAATCAGGAATAACGTAGCTTCCTATTTGTGAAAAAAAAATCAATATCGGTTCATTATTTTCTGAAATTAACGCGTTCAACAAAAAAACAAACTTCAGTTTCATACCTATATAAATAATATAGGTATAGACTTATCACTGTAAGTCACTCTCCAAACTTGTTTGTATAAGTATACGTTTTATGAAATCGAACTAAAATTGAGATTATCTTAAATTAAAATGAATGAATAAAATATTATACAATAATTCGAAATTAACTATTTAAGATTAGATTTTGCCTACAATTTCACTCGCATGAATTTCGGTTTTGTGACAAATATAAAATAATTAATATGTCATCAGGTACGTACGATATTCTGATATCATCATTCAAGTTGACTCTATCGGTCTAGCCGATTGTAGAATGACACAGTTCACGACATCATCCAAATCATTTACCCGATGCAATTGTGAAGTTACTATCTATTTTAATTATGATCTCTGATTAATCTTTAGAAAAAATTAATGAATGAATGAAACACTTTATTGTATACATCACATACAGAAAATCAAAGAATAATCAAAGTCCATGTCTTAAATTAAAGGTAATAAACTTCAAACTGCTGACATAAAAAGAATATTTTTTTTAAATAATAATCATAATTAAGAATTGAATTTAGTTAAAAAAGACCCCATTGAGTGTAACATCAGTTCATTAGCGAGCATTCACGTTGTGTCAGCGGTCTGCGATGCCGCGGTGGCAATTCATTTTATATTTGACCTGAATTTGAATACATGGCTTGAATACTTTAACAATCTTGAAATATTCAGTTAGTAATGAATCATTTTTTAAATTTAATTAATGATCGATTTATTATTACATTAATCGTGTAGTCTAGTGGAACTGTAACGAAATACGGATTGCAAGTACGTTTTATTACTTATATCATAAATGTGAAATTTTGTAAAAAAAAAATAATATTTATATGTTTGTTAGAAGTAAACTCAGCAACAACTGTACGGTTTTGGATGAAATTCGGCACAAGGGTAAACAAAGTCCTGAATTAACATATAGACATAATTTTATGCCGTTAATTTGCTCCCATGAGAAATAATGGATGTTTTAATATGATTATTTAAATAGATGGCGTTAAATTTTTTAGGCCCTTTTGTAGCAAGATAGGCTTTTCATGTGGGCGAAGCCACGAGCAAAAACTAGTTATTGATATAGTGTTTGTAAAAATATACAGATGCAGATTGTTCTTGTTTACAATACATAATATTATCAGTAGCTCAAACGAACACACTGTTTAACCACCTACCTCCTTCAATCTCGTTTCTATAATTAAATCTAAGATCAAACAATATACTTATCACATCATTTTTTTGCCCATACGTTAAATAAAACCATATAAAAATGTATAAATTGCGGATGCACACATAGCATGTAAGACAAGTTGATAATTTATAATTCTGTATTTAAACACGACTGTTTTATGCATGAACGTCGCAAGGAAACATCAAAGAGTTACGCAGAACTCACTTTTGCTTTCTTCATTTATTCATGCGGCTCAGGGGCTCGGTGTCTGAATGTCTCATATCATACACGCTTAGTATATGGACGAACAAACTCCTTTTTATATGGAATGTTATGTGATTAATAATTTTTATTTCATATGCATCAATTAAGACGGGGTTTAAACTTTAAACAATTACTTGGTAATAGTACACTACTAGTAGTTACTTGGTATAATTGTAAAACGGTGACCAGAAATTTCAAATAAAAAGTCTTATACCAAGTGCGCGGGAACCGGGCTTTCAATTGTTGTATGTAAATTGTTTCTACATTTACATCAACACTTGGTTTAATTTTATTGCTTACAACATTTATTAACATTTCGGCAGTCAGCAATTTATCAGCGTGTAACAACAATAAAAGAAAGTTTCTATTTACCTCGGGATCCAGTTTGATCCTTTCAATACGTGATCTAATCAAGAAAGGGTCCCCTGAATGTAGTTAATTAGGCAAATAGAAAGTTTTGGAACGCTGCGCCGCTCACTGCCGGAGCCCACTTACTGTAAAATTGTTTGTTTTCAAACATTGTAAATATCCAGTCAATTGTTGGATAAGTCCTCTCAAATTCCCAATTTAATAGCTACGTTGGAGGCTTAGTGAGATATCAACGCTACAATTAATTTTGTAAACATCATCGGTAAACATACTGTGACCCATTGAAGTATATTCTGCCGTGCTAAGCGCAAAAGCGGTATGTCAGGGAAACCTTATTTCGAGATAATCGAAGTTTTGTAAGTATAGTTTATAGTTTTGTATGTAAAACTGAGATAGAGAAACTTTTTTAAGGTTTTTTTAACAAGTTCTAAACAAGATACCGTTATTAAGGTAGGTTCATTGGATGGATATTTCTTTAAGCTATCTGCGACAAATCAAGATTTAGATTTTTTCGAGATACTGATTTTGAGCTTAGCACAGCAGCACTCTATAGACACGAACGGCAGTATTCAATATTCCATATAAACTATTTATTCAAAATTTGAACTAAAATGGCAACCAAAACGTCACTGCTATAACCTATTTTATCACTTGAATAACAAATAATTATAATTATTTGACTAATATTTTTTATTCAAATCCAGGTTTACAATTAGACTCGAGTTCTTATATCATGAGCGTCACTCCGTATACAACCACAAGCTGCCAATATTAACCGCAATAAAAACAATTTCAATGGATTGCAGTTCAATTCAGTTGAACACAGTGAATGTTCGGAACGCCAAATCTAGTACGTAGTACATAATATATATCGATGCTGTGACCATTGTGAATTTATACATGTCCTGGGGCATGATTCTCTACGACAATGTCGAACTTGTAACACGGCGTGTTTCGTTAACTTCGTGTTATGACTGTGTAAGAGTATTCTGGATGCTAATTTGACATTTCATGAACACGATGAGGTGTGACACATCCGCCTTACGGGCATGTTACGAATTGTCAAAATAACGTGCGGCAATCCAGCGCGTCTATGCGCGTTTAGACAAATTAATTATTTAGATACAACGACTGTATAATTTTGTATTGACGATAGTATCCTCTTTACATCGTGAAAACTCAAATATAATATTCTACCTTATCAGAAACAAAAACAAACATAAATCCTAAATGATCGAATTAATATTCAAACCTATGTTTTTGTATCTTGATAGTCAAATTTGTGTTATGGGCTCAGCGGTGAAAAATAAGCTACTTTACTACTGGCAACCCGACTTTTGACAACAATTGAGGTCAATCAAGTTTAATTTTTATTACTTCGATGTAATATTTCTATTAGTAAATAGATAGGCCAAACAAATATAAAACACTAATGAAGGTATCTTTTTAAACAATTTTTTCTTAATTATGTACATTACAATTAATACTATGTAGTTTCTTTGTGGTGAAAGTTTTGTACCTATAAAGTTTGATAACAATAAAGATTATTGAAGAAATTTTTACTAGTTATACATTATTGTTGTTATAAGTAATCGGTAGAGGTCTTAATCAAGGGCTTAGCCAGCTTTAAATTAAATATCAAAATCTTCTAAATGTGAATATCGATCCAGGGAAACAAAGCAAAAATTTCATGTAGGTAATCCCAATAATTTTACACAATTACAAACAAAAGTATGTAATCATGTTAAATCTAAAATTGTTTGTACAAACACTTCCTTTTTTTATTTTTAGGAGACCAAAGGCATCTTACATTGAATACTAATGTTAACAAAACTGATAATATCAAATGTAATAATAAAATAATTTCTTTTACAGGATAGTGAATGTAATGCAAGATATTCCAAATAAATAATAGTAAAATATACTCAGTTTTAACAACACATTATTTTTGTTTTATTTTTTATTTGTTGTTCAGTCTTAGATAACATAATATACTTAAGTAAAATTTCTATACATGAGTTTGAATGTTTGTTAATTAATCAGTTTCACCTTAATAACTAAATGAATGTGTATGAAATATGGTACTCAGACAGTGAGCTGTGGATTGAATAGAGTACTTTTTATTCCAAAAGATTAATGCCGGTTGAGCGGCAAATAGAAGTTACTAGGTAATAGAGCTATAAATTTTTAAAAATAACGTTTAATAGGCAATATACACTTATTTTAATTATTGTTGGTAAGTCTGTTATATGTGAGTGTCTGTCTTAATAGTTATAAGGTGTCTACGGCAATGTCTATTTCTATAGCCAAGTTAAACTGTGTCCATGCACTGATGTGTACCAGTTTAGAGGAAATTGTAACTAGCGTAATTACTTTATAAGACCTAAAATCTTTGTCTCATTCTGAAAACCTACTGTGGAACGTCACATAGTGCTTTACAATTCAAAGTTCCGGATGGCATTGTAACTGTTTATGGGCGGTCGTATCGCTTATCATCAGGTAAACGGCATCCTCGTCACATTATTTAACTAAATAAAAAAAAGAATTTGAGTTAATGCCTTGTCGATTTTGCAACAAATTTTATAATGGAAGGTCCGTAGAATTCCTATTAATATACGTTGTTAGCGCTAATTTAACATAAAGTGCATAAGCACAACAGCATTTACTATTATTCATATAACAGCATTCGTGTAAAATCTTCAGTAGCATTCAATATATCAATTCAATTCAATTTTTAAAATGTGGCTTTAGTAAACAAATCAAGTAAATAAGTCAATGACATTGACATTTGACAATAATTTTGAAGTTATATTTTTTCGTTTGAAAACAATCACAATCTACAGAAATTTCTTTAAATTATTTTTATATTCCTTTCATGTTTCTTACATTTAAGTATATACAAAAATGGGATTAAATAAAGTTTGGCAGTGATTTATTCGAGTTACATCATTTAATATCACGAATACAAACAAAAAAGCCTTTTCAAAAACCGATACTTGCCGATTCGAGGGGATGAAAGATTTCTGAACGCATTAACACATCGTAATATAAAAATATTAAGCATAGACAACCTATCGTATGGCATACACAATACCTATTTTTCAATTACACATCGTGGCGCGTGTATGAAACGCGTTTGTGTTTAGAGCTTGTTTTGACAACACGCGTTTACGGTGTGTTATCGCGAGTAGCATAGGGAATCAACCTACTGGGCCCTTATTCTGTATGATAGTGTAAGCGCGTAACGCGGCTGTGTCATGTTATCTTCGAGAAATGTGCGTGGAATGGTATTCTGTAAGCCAAATCTCTATAGTCCTAAACATGACGCGTTGTGTTGCGTGCTTGTTACGCACTGTCAAAATAACGTGTGAGATAGAGAATAATGGCCCTGGCAGATAGTTGTAACCATAAAGATATTTTGTGGTTTCTGAATTACAACTGAAATGCTTTAATAAAAGGGAAAAATAAGAAGACAGATACTTTTAAATACTCTCTGGCCAATATAGTGGCATATGCGCATGTGGAGGTGGTTTTTGTTAATCAATAGTATAAATAAAACATAATAAATTGACTAACTTAATCAAGGTATCATGAACACGCTGGATGCAGGCCACTATGGACCGGTTCGTTGGGAAATCGTAAGGGGAAGCCTATATTCAGCAGTGGACTGTTATCAATTAAAAAACAATGTGCAGTTAGGTGTTAGTGATTTCCTGTATTGTACGTCCTTGTAACTCTACTTATCAGGGGAGCAATTTATTCATGTTAGAAGCGTTTTGAACGTCTTAGAGTGAACACTATGGGTGACTGTGTAAAAGAAGATAATTTTGACCAAGATTTACACTCTGTAAAAGGCAATAGTAATTCCGAGGTAAATATTTTATCTTCACAATTTAATATAAGAATAGATAAAAAAAAATCTGTATACAATCAACTTTTTCGTAAAAAAATAATCAATTTTTTAAGTAATTTTAATCTAATTTATTTTGGGAGAACAACTTAATGTTGTTGTACCATATAATGCATTAAACATGTTTCATACGTTTTTATAACATCATATTAATTTAAGTTGAACTTACGGCGCATCTGGCGTTACACACCGGCTCAAACAAAATATTGAATATTAAATTAAATTGCTAGTGTTTAGTATTTATTTATTAAAGCATGTATAAAATTCAATTATTTTTAGATTGTAGTCGTTTTTGAAGCAGCTATTTTTACTTTTTGTTAATTATAAAATACATCAATTGACCCTATTTACACGAATAATTGAACCTTAATCGAGAATAATTCTCATGGTATTTTAAAATGATGAGTTTTTCTGCTGAACCTTTTAAAGTTGAAAGTCAAACAACATTTTTAATATGATAATAAAAATAGTATTGACATAAAACTACTTATTATTTCCTCCCATCGTTTTGAAGACTTTGCAGCCTTCGTGGTCACGTGGTGTTGGTTGTCTGAAAAGTCAAAGTTACTATATTTACCTACATTTTACAATTGTACAAAATTTAAATTGTTAGATAATGACGGTCCAATCTACGAAGAATGAGCACACAATGTCTTGAAGTCTGGTAGATTTAATTAAATGTGAAACAGAATCCCAGGCTAGTGCAAGCTTCCAACCATCTTGTCTATTGAAATTCGGATGTTATTTAATTTTAATAGCCTCTCGAATCTTAGGCAGGAATCAGTGTTTTTAGCAATGATTTGTGACGTTTTTATTTGCAACTAGACAAGCATAAGCGTATCAAACTATTTTGAACCACCGCTTGATGGCAACGCGAAGGAACACACCATCAAACTTTACATTTATACTACAATATTTTATAATTTACAAAGGATAAGGAATTAAGAATCATAGTCGACATCTATGCACTGCGCCTTGTTTTATAGTTACAGGAAAATACATGTTTTTAATTAATACTGATAAAACCTGCTGCATAGAGTTAATTAATAAACTCTGTGATTTGGTTCACAATGCTTACAATTTTAGTTAATAATTTTAATTGTTAAGTTTTTTACTGGTAACTAAAATAATATTATAATAATATTCATATTTCATATTACAACGTTAACATTAAAGGTAAAAATGTAGCTCAGAAATATAAGTTGACCAACGGCCCATGCTACTACGCCCCTTCGAAATTCAAATTATGTTAACCTATAAAAAAATAACTTACACGACACGACTTGTTTAAACGCAAAAACCTTGCACAAGTCATGCACAACTGCAATTTTTAATAAACGATCCCAATCGCTTTTATCGATCTATCTCAAAAATTGACGATTAGAATAAATATTTTTTGACATGCAAATAGTATTACAAATACCTCATTTTAATTGCTTCGTTCTCGGAATGGGATTGAAGATTGAGATTGGGATTGTTTATTAAAAACAGCTGTTAGCTGTATTGTTGTATTCAGCTGTAGCTGAGTTCGCCTCAAACGGATTTAAAACTAAAAATAAACGGCTGAACTCTGTTTCTTTTACCCCCATCTTCAAATCTATGAAATGTGTGCATAACCTATATTTTAATGTATGTGGTATCGATTTCAGCCCGCGACAGATAGAGTGGTACCACCTCCACCACCGCCACCACCACGACCACGCTACTCACCTCAAAACCTACCAAATATATGGGAGTAAGAACAATTCTGATATTACAAACATTAGATAGCGTACCTACCAGTTTAATAAGAATAAAGCCACAGGCATTCGTAGCTACATGCCGCCATTTTGTATCGTTGTCTGGTGTTCTATTTGTTCCGTGGCTAGTTTATAATCTGTTACACTTTTGACATTTTACTCAAAGTTTCTTCTTAGAATTTGACCCTTTTTTTATTAATACGTACCCAATATTTTTTTAGTTTGGCCAAGAGAGCACACTTCAGTCCCCATGCAGTAGTGACAACCAGGCTGCTTCAACTCGCAGAAACCGAGCGGGAGAGGGTGACAGTTCGAAGTCGGAGACAACATTTACTGAGCCCACCTCCAGCCGCGCCTCCACTCCCTCGCTTTTCTTATCCTCAGCGAAGCGATGTCCTCGGTTCAGCTTCAACGCCTATCAATACATGATATATTGTACCGAAAATCATACTTACTTGTAAACGAGCTGCGAAGACATGTCAAACTTGTTTTTTATAAAAAGAAACTCAAATTTAACGCTAAAGACCTATTAAGCTTTAGTAACATTTCGCCTGCCATGCAATGAAATTGAGATTTGAGATCACACTTCCATGCGTTATGTTTTATAAATAAAATGCACGCCTGCGCAACGCCTAATAGATGAAGATGCCATCGAATGTAAGTATAATATATAATAAAAAATATGATAACCGAATGTGTATGTATTTAAAACCGGCCCTACAGAAGCATCACACCCTCAACCAACCAAATCACTTCACACACCCTCAGCCTACAAAACCAACTGCTATTTTAACAAATTGCAAACATGTTTTATTATAAAAAATATTTATGAATCTGGAATATTCATTTTTATCTCACTAAAGCTTTATTAAAAAACCAGGAAGCACTTTAAAAAAATTGGAGCAAACGAGTGAAATGTAATATTGAAAAATCTGCTAAAAAAGTATATCGAGTTATGTCCGAGAAAAGGGCATTCCGAATTCCACAGATTCTAACGATCCGGTCGTAAAAATCTTTTGAACATTTGCGCACAAATAAAATTATGATAAGCTAATAGATAATTGTTGAACACATTTTTAACTGTACAGTAAAAAAAATATTTAAAATAAACCTTACATCGACCCTTAATTATATACAGTCCCACTGCTGGGCACGGGTGTCCTCTACTGCTGAGAGGGATTCGGCCTTAGTCCTCTACACTCACCTAGTGCGAATTAGCAGACTTCACATGCCCTCAAAATTCTTATAGAGAACTCCTTAGTTGTACAGGTTTCCTCATGATCT